>NW_016107352.1:6201134-6234701 GCF_001604975.1 Cebus imitator | reverse complement strand
CACCCAAAATCCACAGGATATACATTCTTCTCAGTACCACATCGCACGTACTCTAAAACTGACCACATAATTGGAAGTAAATCGCTCCTCAGCAATTGCAAAAGAATGGAAGTCATAAGAAACAGTCTCTCAGACCACATTACAATCAAATTAGAACTCAGGATTAAGAAACTAACTCAGAACTGCACAACATCATAGAAACTGAACAACTGGCTCTTGAATGTTGACTGGATAAACAACGAAATGAAGGCAGAAATAAAGATGTTCTTCGAAACCAACGAGAATGAATACACAACGTACCAGAATCTCTGGGACACATTTAAAGCACTGTCTATAGGGAAATTCATAGCAATAAATGCCCAAGTGAGAAGCAAGTAAAGATCTAAAATCAACACCCTATCTTCAAAATTGAAAGAGCTAGAGGTGCAAGATGAAAAAAACTCAAAAGCTAGCAGAAGACAAGAAATAACTAAGATCAGAGCAGAACTGAAGGAGACAGAAACACAAAAACCCTTCAAAAAATCAGTAAATCCAGGAGTTATGTTTTGAAAAGATCAACAAAATAGCCAGACTGCTAGCCAGATTAATAAAAATGAAAAGAGAGAAGAATCAAATAGATGCAATAAAAAATGATAAAGGGGATATCACCACCAATTCCACAGAAATACAAACTACAATCAGAGATTACTACAAAAAACTGTATGCACATAAACCAGCAAATCTGGAAGCAACTGATACATTCCTGGACACTTGCATCTTCCCAAGACTAAACCAGGAAGATGATGAAACCCTGAATAGACCAACAACAAGGGCTGAACATAAGGCAGCAATTAATAGCCTAACAACCTAAAAAAGCCCAGGTCCACATGGGTTCATGCCGAATTCTACCAGACGTACAAAAAGGAGCTGGTACCACCCCTTGTGAAACTATTCCAAACAATACAAAAAGAGAGAATACTCCCCATATCATTTTATGAGACCTACATCACCTGACACCAAAACCGGGCAGAGACTCAACAAGAAAAGAAAACCTCAAGCCAATATCCATGATGAACACAGATGCAACAATCTTCAAATAAAATACTGGCAAACCAATTGCAACAGCACATCAAAAAGCTTATCCATCACAATCAAATAGGCTTCATCACAGGGATGCAAAACTGGTTCAACATACACAAGTATATAAATGTAATCCACCACATAAACAGAACCAAAGACAAAAACCACATGATCATCTCAATAGATGCAGAGAAGGCCTTTGACAAAATTCAACAGTCCTTTATGCTAAAAACTCTCAATAAACTAGGTATCAATGGAACGCATCTCAAAATAATAAAAGCCATTTATGACAAACCCACTGAATGGGCAAAAACTGGAAGCATCCCCTTAGAAATCTGGCACGAGACAAGGATGCCCTCACCCACCACTCCTATTCAATATAGTATTGGAAGTTCTATCCAGAGCAATCAGGCAAGAAAAAGAAAAAAAGGATATTCAATTATGAAATGAGGAAGTCAAATTGTCTCTATTTACAGATGACATGATTGTTTATTTGGAAAATCCCATCATCTCAGCCCAAAATCTCCCGAAACTGATAGGCAACTTCAGCAGAGTCTCAGCCTACAAAATCAATGTGCAGAAACCACAAGCATTCTTATATACCAAAAAAAAGACTAACAGAGAGCCAAATCATGAGTGAACTCCCATTCACAATTGCTACAAAGAGAATAAAACACCTAAAAATGTAACCAACAAATGATGTAAAGGAACTCTCCAAGAAGAACTACGAACCACTGCTCAAGGAAATAAGAGAGGAGACAAACAGATGGAAAAACATTTCATGCTCATGGTTAGGAAGGATCAATATTGTGAAAATGGCTATACTGTCCAAAGTCATTTATAGATTCAATGCTATCCCCATCAAGCCACCTATGACCCTCTTCACAAAATCGGAAAAAAACACCTTAAACTTCATATGGAAGCAAAAGAGAGCCTGCATAACCAAGACAATCCTAAGCAAAAAGAACAAAGCTAAAGGCAGCATGCTACCTAATTTCAAACTATATTACAAGGCTACAGTAATCAAAAGAGCATGGCACTGGTACCAAAACAGAGATATAGACCAATGGAACAGAACAGAGGCCTCAGAGGCAACACCATACATCTACAATCATCTGATCTTTGACAAACCTCACACAAACAAGCAATGGGGAAAGGATTCCCTGTTAAATAAATGGTTTTGGGATAACTGTCTAGCCATGTGCAGAAAGCAGAAACTGGACCCCTTCCTGACACCTTACACTAAAATTAACTCCAGATGGATTAAACACTTAAACATCAGACCTAACACCATTAAAACCCTCGAAGAAAACCTAGGCAAAACCATTCAGGACATAGGCACAGGCAAGGACTTCATGTCTAAAACACCAAAAGCACTGGCAACAGTGGTCTAAAACAGCCAAAATAGACAAATGAGATCTAATTAAACTCCAGAGCTTCCGTACAGCAAAAGACACAATCATTAGAATGGACCAGCAACCAACAGAATGGGAAAAAATTTTTTGCAATCTACCCATTTGACAAAGAGCTAGTATCCCGAATCTACAACAAACTAAAACAGATTTACAAGAAAAAAAACAAACAAATAAACCCATTCAAAAGTGGGCAAAGGATATGAACAGACACTTTTCAAAAGAAGACATATATAAGGCCAACAAACATATGAAAAAATGCTCATCATCACTGGTCATTAGAGAAATGCAAATCAAAACCACATTGAGATACCATCTCACACCACTTAGAAAGGCAATCATTAAAGATTCTGGAGACAACAGATGCTGGAGAGGATGTGGAGAAATAGGAACAATTTTACACTGTTGGTGGGAGTGTAAATTAGTTCAACCATTGTGAAAACAGTGTGGCAATTCCTCAAGGACCTAGAAACAAATTCCATTTGACCCAGCAATCCCATTACTGGGTATATAGCCAAAGGATTATAAATCATTCTATTATAAAGACACAAACACAATTATGTTCATTGTGGCACTGTTTACAATACCAAAGACTTGGAATCAACCCAAATGCCCATCAATGATAGACTGGACAGGAAAAATGTGGCATACATACACCATTGAAACTATGCAGTCATAAAAAACGGTGAGTTTCTGTCCTTTCTAGGGACATGGAAGGAACTGGTAACCATCATTCTTAGCAAACTGACACAAAAACAGAAAATCAAACACTGCATGTTCTCATTCATAGGCATGTGTTGAACAGGAACACATGGACACGGTGAGGAGAACATCACATACTGGGGTCTGTTGGGGTGAACTAAAGGAGGGACAGCGGAGGGTAGGGAGGTTGGGGAGGGATAACACGGGGAGAAATGCCAGATATAGGTGATGGGGATGGAGGTAGCAAACCACATTGCCATGTATGTACCTATGCAACAATCCTACATGATCTGCACATGTACCCCAGAACTTAAAGTACAATAAAATATATGTATGTGTATATATATATATATGTGTGTGTGTATATATATATATAAAAGAATCATCCATACTCTTGTTGATAAAGTGATGTAATAATGCACAGAGCAATAAGGAATCTGCCCCAAAAATATATTTGTCATGTTTCCTTTTCACCAGTAGGTACTTGATTATTAGAATGTTCATCTAAGTAGACTGTTGTTTAATAAAATCTAGAAACATGTATTCAGAATCTTCTAACAAACTGGGAGGTATCCAGTGGCCTTAGGAACCCTACTTTATGATTACAGCTCTACACCATGGAAACTCTTCTCATGGGAGGGGAAATTTGAGAGTGAGTTAAGACAACAGTGTACTAACTTACAAGAAGAAAGCTAGCCACCCAGCTGCCATCTTTGAGGAGAATGCTTTCTAATTCAGAAGAATCATGAGGAGATCAGAACAGATTCCATGCTCCAGTCACCGTGCTAGCTGCTGCATTTGGGAAACAGGGGAGACTAGCCACTAAGCACACAAGTGAGAAAAATCAAACCCTTAAAGTGACTGATTTCCCACTCACCTCTGTCAAGCAACCCCTGAAGTAGTCGGAAATGAGGCTACCAGAGAAAAAGAGCCAAAGACATAAAATTATACATCTACTTGCAGGTAAACAGGTGAGCAATAGAATGGAGAATGCCAATAAAGAAGTAAATGGCAATCCACATATAAATTATTGAGAGAAAAAACTGTTGGAAAGGCCATGAGATGTTTTAAATATTCAATCCTGCTTCAAGCTAAAATTCTAAGGTTAGTCATCATAAGGAGATTTTCTTATTTCAATATATTTTAAATAAAGAAATTAGAGGACAGATAATTTTAATTATGAGTAAATCCTGAGTCCCAGCCACTAGCCTCTGATGAGAAAAAAAAGTACATGACAATTTTCAAATTGCCACAGTCATCTGATGGCAGCTCCCTGAAAGGCAGATATGAGGTCTCAAAGCTGAATTTATAGGAGTCTAAATCTTCATCAGTACTTTAGATATCTCAGGCACAGTAAAGAATACCCTATAACCTACACACAAATAACAGTGTCCTCCTTCAGACCAGAAAACTTAGGACATTTATTATTACAAAAATTATAATACTCATCTTAATCAAATACTTTTGAAATAAAATAAAGACACATGGAAATTGGAATTATAGTTTTTAGAGTGTTGTCCTAACAACAGTTCTAAGGTATAACTTTCTTTTAGTAAGAGAATGTTAGAAATTAAAGAATAGAATAGAATTAAATGAATTGACACCTGGAATATCCAATAATCCATGGCTTTCTGGATGCTGACTACAGCACCTACAAGTGCTATCAACATTGCGGTGACTGAAACCTGTTAAAGTGCTTTATGTGGTCATTTCGTGGACATACTCAGAAAAAAACAAATCAACAAAGCAGTCAAAAATAAAACTTTAAAAGTACTAAACCCATTATTAATGGCACACTAGGAAAAAAAAAAACCTTATAGATGCTGGATATTAGACCCTTGTTGGATGCATAGTTTGCAAATATTTTCTCCCATTCTGAAGGTTATCTGTTTACTCTGTTGATAGTTGCTTTTGTTGTGCAACTATTCAGTTTAATTAGATCCCATTTGTCAATTTTTGCTTTTGTTGCAATTGCTTTTGGCATCTTCATCATGAAATTTTTCCCTATACCTATGTTGTGAATGGTATTGCCTAGGATGTCTTTCGGGGTTTTTATAGTTTGGGATTTTACATTTAAGTCTTTAATCTATCTTAATTTTCATTCTGTTATAAAGACACATGCACATGTATTCACAATAGCAAAGATATGGAACTAACCCCAATGCCCATCAATGAAGACTGGGCAAAGAAAATGTGGCACATATACACCATAGAATACTATGCAGCCATAAAAAAGAATGAGGTTATGTCTTTTGCAGGGACATGGATGGCACCAGAGGCCATTATCCTTAGCAAACTAACAAAGGAAAAAAAAAAAAAACAAATACCACATGTTCTCACCTATAAGTGGGAAATAAATGAGAACATATGGACACATAGATGGGAACAGCACACACTGAAGCCTTTCAGAGGGTGGAGAGAAAAAGGAGGGAGGGGATCATGAAAGATAACTGATTGGTACTAGCCTTAGTGCCTGATGATGAAATATTCCATACAACAAACTCCCATGACATAAGTTTATTTATTTAACAAATCTGAACTAGTACCCCTGAACTTAAAGATTAAAAAAAGAAAAAGAAAGCCCTGAGTTTGCAATTTCCAACAAGAAAATCATGTCAAATTATGCCTAATCTTCAATAGTTTGACTTCAGCTCAGTAGTATCACAGGCAACAAGAGAACTGAAAAATTCATTACAAAAGTTCATTAGTTTTAATTACATTGGGCATATATCTTCATAAAATGACAACTTCAAATGTTAAATGATGGATTTTATTAAGTATAAGCTTGTAGAACATTTTTATAAATGTCATGCCAAACTCTCTACAGTTCTGTTTGCATTATATCAAAATCAACAATCTTTGTTGTTTTTGCTTGGTCCACATGGGGAGCATTGGTGGGAATATATTGCAACTTGGGAGGTCTCATGAGGAAGCATTGCACCTAAAACAACATCCAATCCTGGACACAAAACATATCATTAAATACCTTGATAATAGTGAGACATGATAAAACACTGTACAGTTTTAATTCTTCAATTAGTTTTTCAGTATTGGATTGAATTAAATTCAATAATAATTCAATTATTGTAATTATAGAAGATGTCTTAGTAGGAAAGACTTTCCAGGTGAAGTCTCTTAATGAAGCACAGGACCCAGAACTATAATGTCACCCTCTGATGGAATCTATTATCATAGTATTATATCAACATGATGCTTCTGAACAACCCTCAGTATGCCTTACAACAGAAATTATTCTGGCAAAATAAATAGTAGACTTTTTTCCTAAGACCCAGGGGCAAAATGTGGGGGAGTAAAATTTTCACTAAACCACCCATCTTGGTTCCATAGCATAGTACAACCAAATCAAGTTAAGAGATATATGAACTTAATGTCATTATACAAGCTATTTAGACCCAGAATATGTAATTCTCACAGAGGCAAAGGGTTGTAAGACCTACGTTATCTATAGTAGCTACTTAAGCTGATAAAGGCATCAGGCAATTTCTAAACTCCCCACTTTACTTTGTGCAGGTACAACTGTTTAGAAAGTCCCACACAAGGCTTTAAATTGACTCATTTGTAATATACTGCAGATGGTATTTCCATTTATTACTAGGTGTTGCTCTGTACAGTATCATAACTTAAGCATTTGGACAGCAATCGAAACATTTTTCACCCAGTGGCTGCTACTTAATAGACAATGCTATGTAGTTATTGCCTACCAATGTAAAGAACAATTTCAGTAATTCTGATGAATTATATACATAACAGCCTGTAATATTATTTTAACACACCAAACTTAGTATCAGTTTGCATTATTTTTAACCAGCTATGAAAACCTGCTCCAAGATTTTAAATGAAATATCTTCCCCAACTGCATATAAGGCATTATAAGCCTCCTATCAGAAAGCATTTATTATAGTTCCTAGCAATTCACCTTTACCAGCAATTAAAAATTGTCTGTAATTTCCAAAAGTTGGCCTCAGTTAAAATTAAACTTTTCAGAGCTGATCTAACCCATTTTCAACACTCATCCACCACAATTTTCAAAACTCTTGACTGTAAAAATGAAAACTTTTGGGTACAAAAGGAATGCTTAAGAACAAATGTTCATAATGTTTGTGTTTACATATTTGGATTATTACAAAAATCTGGTTTAAATTATTTCTGTGATCATACAATTTTATAACAATGGGAGTAAATAATCTATCTTAAAATCAATCATTTTCATAATGCAACAGTATTTCTGAAATGGAAACTTTTGTACTTGAAAATTTGTTCTTATTTATATTTTTCTGTTTCTTTCCAAAAACAGCACATAGCTATTAGAAGAGTTCACTAGATTTATCTTAAATTTTGCCAAGAACTAGAATGCATGCAGCCTTGACCAATCTCATTAGCCTAATGATAGTGAGATACATGAGGCTTTCGTCATCCCAACCCCATATAGGGTCTGGCTTCAAGGGAAAATGCAGCTTTCATAAAATAACCTCAGAAGATAACAACTGCACCACCGTCTGTTCAAACATACGCGTCAGATCTCTGCTAAATTTATACATTCTACTTCCAAGATTTGCTTCTTCATTTATCCAGAAAACATTCATTTATATTTATTTTCTTTCAAATACATCAAGCTTTTTGTATACCACTTAAAAACATTGTTGAATCTTCCTGAAGATAATCTATGCATTGATTATAGTAGATGATGAAAAGAATCATTTCTTTTATACTTCACAGTTCTTTTTTTTCTATATACATACACAAAAAAAGGCCTGGTTTAATTTAGAGAAAATAAGAGTTCTAGTTTAACTTGTGACTTTTCTTATCCTATCACCAGAAACTTCATTCTTATCCCTGATTTTCCTCTTAAATGTTTGTTTGTTGCTAGGTTTGGGTTTTTGGTTTGGTTTGGTTTTTGCTGTTTTGTTTATGACTCTTCTTACATGATCCAAAAATAAATAAACTATGCATAAAATGCTCTAACGTTTCCTACCTTATTGAATCAGTAAGAATCAATTACTGTGTAGAATTTCCCTGAAACTTTGAAGATAGATGACATGAACTCTGTAACACATTAGTGACTTTTTTATTTGTACCTTTTCATCTCTTCACTGTGAAAAATTGTTGAGGAAATAGTAGGTAGTTACTAAGTCATCCACATATACTCTGTTCCCTTTACATTTCTTTTGCTTTGATACAGGGAAAAACATATATCTGTTATGTTTAAAAATAATACTAACTAACATGAATGATTCTAGTTGTCATGATCTCTCATTTTGACTTTGGCAATTATTCTCATACATACCCAAGATAACCTGTGCAGTCTAGACATCGCTTCTTCCTTGTCCTTCTCTTTTTAGAATATATTTTATGCCCATACAATGCCTTTTATCCACAGATCTCAAAGTGCTTCTTTTTCTCTAATATGCCTTTATATTCTCTAGAGAACCAAAGAGGCTTTTTTTTATTGTACCTCTAGCTTTCTTTTATGGGTGAAATCTGGTCTGGTTGCTAAGAAGCATGGATTTGAATACACACTCTAGCAGCTTCTACCCTTCTACTTTTTAAATGGTTATTTTTTTTTAATCCATTGAAGTGCATTTGACTATCATTTTTTAAAATCTCCTTTTAAAAGTCAAAATGCAACTCTCTGGAAACCAATGAATCTCATTGCCACGGTATGGTAGGTTCTCCTGCTTCACGATCTATAATCATTTCTTCAGTGTCAGTAATAAAATGCTTCAGTAACCTCTCCCAGCCCCTTGGCAATCTGCCTTCTAGTGTCAGGCCTTTCTCCTCTGCAATCCTACTACTCAAAGAGCCAAGAGTGATGGCGTTGCTGCCATGGCAACTTAGAGCATTGAAGACTTGGAAGTCTTTTCTTTGTTTTATATGAGATATTAACTGAAGAATATCTACTGCATAATTAAGAGGTTTATTTCATTACCAATTTCCCCTGAGTTCTTTTCTCCTCTCATATAGACTTCCCTATCTATATATGGCCTTAATTTCTAGACTAACAAGTAGTTTTTTATTCTGCCTCATTTACCCAATGAGTATTCCCTTGTTACCTTGCCCAAGGTCATGCATGAGTTCCCAGGCAAATAATAATTGCTAGACACCAACTATACATAAAAATTGGCACTAATCTGAATCTTTTTCTTCTTCCAAGTAGGCGAATTCACTTAAATGTGTATTAGTTATTTACTGTGTGCCAAGCACTACGCTGGGTATTGAAATGATCTGCAGAATATCATTGTCCAATGAATATAATAGACAGAAATACAAACAAGGTGGGGACATGAAGCTAGAGGTATTCATAGGGTATTAAAAGAATGCCCAGAGAGACCCTTTGTCCTTATGCTTAAAGAAATGAGGAAGTCAGGAAAAATAACATGGTAAAGAGGGAGTCTGAGCAAAGGTGTAAATGACAAATGGAAGGTAAGTAGGCAGAGTGCAGGGAAAAAGTACCCAAGAAGAAAAGAAGCATGGATAATGGCTTGCAGGTGATAAACACCACATCACATCAAGGAAATTACTAGTTTACTATTATTAAAGAATAAAATCTGAGTGAAATATGCCTTACAAGTAGCAGAAGACATTATCAAGAACCAAATCATGAAGGGCCAGATGCAACAAGTTGATTGTACAAAATGGACAAATAAAGAACCCTTTGATTTCACATGACCTGAAGCCTCCAACTTCAGTGTAACCTTAGTGCAAAGTACTGGCAAAGTGTGCTAATGAATCCTATCTCATGTCACTGTAAGGAGTCATTTAAAAGGAAAAAATAAAAATTCAAGTGCTTGGAAAGGAGTCCGTCAGGACAGTGAAAAAGTAATGGAATCCAAGCTGGGTGGCAAGTTACCCTCAGCAGAAAGAGATATCTGGAGTAAGAAAAGTATTCAAAGTTGCCCAAAAAAGTTAACTGCATGACAATGAGTATATTCTACCGATACATCAGAATTATAGTCCATGAAGTTCAACAAAGTTAGTTTGAAACAGAGACTAAGACTCAAAGATGCATAATTTATGATGTATGTCCAACCAGGCTTCTTCACATGCAATATGAGGTCGATACCAGCACTCTCCTTATTAAAATGTTCTTTTTTTCAGAATTGACTTTCCTCATCAGGTTAAATACAACTTTGTTCACCAGTCATGTCTACATGCTCTAGGAGAAAGAGGTCCCTTAGCAGAAATGCAAAAAAGAATGGATCTTCACAACCTGTGAGAAAAAAATAACACCTTGTATTTCCCATAGCCCTCAACCACAAACAAAAAAGCAGTTCCCGTATATCACAGATTAGATAACTTATTCACAGACAAAAAGAAGATTATATAACTAATTGAAGGTCATAGAGAAAATCAGCCATCTCAAGATCAGAGCCCAGTCCTCTGACTCATTGTTTAAAACTTCCCATTATGCCATTTGACTAATGGAAGGCTGTGGGGTTAATCTACAATTACACTTTGCCAAAATCCTTTCCAAAAATCTTTACCTTGACATTGATCTAGGATAACAGATGATGCCTGAATCATAAGGAGGATTTCAGACTCTTTATCTCTTTGTGTGATAACAAAGATCCAAAAGCTTTGTTAAGAAAACTGGTGATGTGCCAGTTTCTGCACAAGCCTCTGGTAAATGTTCTGAGAAATAGGGACCTATCGAGTTAAAAGGAGTTTGCAGATTTCTAATGGAACACTATCCTCTTCTGAAGACCTCTAATTGTATATTTTATAGTCTACTTGAGACTGTGTTCCACAGCATTTCTTTTAGTCACTGAGAGCTTTGGCGGGGGTTAATTGACCAGGAAAAGCATTTATCATTCCAGGTTTGTCATTTAAGTAGAATGGTATCATTTGCACAATTCCTTTCTGCATATTCGGACCTAATAGGATATAAAAAACTTTATAATTGAGTAGACAAAAGGTTCTGAATTTGAGTTGATCTTCCCCCAACTTCCTACTAGAAATTGCTACTAATGCATAGCAACATAATATAACATCTCCTCAGGTCTTTAAAATAATCTTTGAAATTGGAAATAAAAAATTAAAGCATTATTTTACTATTCAGTTGAGTTACATTTTGCTTATGTCAAAATGCTATATGGATATATCTATTGACCGTTTCAATAATTTAATTGTAAATCAGTGAGGTTGCCAGAAAGAGAATAAGAAAATTCTATTTCTACATATGAACTCTGGAGCCAAAGCAATTGTGACACAATGGGAAGCTGGAAACGACACTATACTATGGATTGGGACGGCCTTCTCTAAATGCGTATTTTTAAAACAGCTCAAGGGCCAGCGGAATGTGAACACTCTAACAAATGTTGGACATCACTTAGCCTATCCCCACTTTTTTAGGTAACCAGACAACTGAAGCCCAGGGAAGGCAGTCATAGAGTTAAGAGTCATGACTTGAATCCAGGTCTTCCTATCCCCAAACTGCGCTGAGGAGCCCTCTGCTACTCAGCTTCCCCACTTCCTAGTGCTGCCATTTGCTTCTACAATGAACCATTGTAACAGCCTCCACCAAACCTCTAGTCTGAGTTTAAAATAACCTTTCAATTGCCAATCCCAAATGCCTTTCATTCACTCTGAAATTGTCTTTACTGTTTGTTTTCTCTTTAATGACCCTCACTCTTCTGTACAACTCTATTCATTCATTCATTCACAAAGATGTACAGCGTGCTTACCATGGGCTGTGTGCTCCCTCCACTTCTCCACAGGACACTATCTTTTCCCTTCTGAGTTGCCCTGCTTTGCTCTCCTCACCTTTTCTTCCCACCACCTAAATATGGGCATTTCTTAGGGTTTTTCTCAGTTTTCCTTTTGTATATTTCTTTACTCATAACTTCATCCAATTTTATTATCTCAATTGTCATCTGCTGTGACTGACTATGGAATTGGCATCTCTAACTTCTATCTTCTTAGAATCCAGACAACCTTCTTCCAACAATGTTCACTTGGAAAGCTCATATTCGCTGGAATCTAAACCCTTCTGAAAACAAATACATTTTCTCCCCCAAACCTACTTTCTCTAAAGACATTCCTGCCTTTATTCAAAATGTGACCACAGCCAATCAGCAAGGCCTTAATGCCAAGACTCAGGCTTAAGAGGCTCCTCTGATGCTTTGGGTTAAAAACTCACCCTGTGCTACCAATTATCTCTGCACATCTGCTCCTTCTTTCCACTCATAGTGCTTCTGCTTTAGGCTCCAAGGCCTGACCTATTTCTCCCCCTTCCCTCTAGCTCAATTATTATTATAAAAATATAAAAATCTTGAACACAGAAAAATTAAAAGAATACCACGGTGCTCATCTGTACATCCACAAGCTAGATTAAAAAATGTTTAACATTATGTCACATACACTCCTTCCAGATCTATATCTGGATATAGCAATATATAGAGAGATAGAGATGAGGTGATTATGAGTATAGGTTTGAGTATGAATATAAATATAAATACAAAGCCTGTATTTACATCTATACCCAAAAGGTATAGATGTAAATATAGAAACAGAATCCAGATAACACACATATGCATATACATATATTTTGCAGAAAAAAATGACAATAAAAGGCACACATGAGACTTCTCAACATTTATCTCTTAAAGATCAGAACTTTCCTTCTATACCACAAAATCATTATCACAACTAAAAATTGACAGCAATTCAATAATATTACCTAAACTCTAGTCTATATTCAAATATCTCCACTGGTCCTCCAGCTTTTGGCTTTTCGTTTGTTTGTTAACTATGATTCAATCACAGTTTACAAGTTGTGGTTATAGTTAATTATTCTGTTTCTTTTACCTTTTTTATTTCTCTGTGTAGTATTTAGTTTTCATGACAGTTTACTTTGTCTTACAGAATGTCAGATAAATTAAACTGGTTTGATTATTTACTTGAAATGCCATTTATCTATTTCTTCTTCCCCCTTTAACTTCTGGGGACATGACCTGTTCCAATCACTTTGTAGTTTGTGTTATTTATTTCATCCAATTTCACCAGTATTTTCTATAACAAATGAAGCTTTGTCTCTACTCTCTTCCTGTTTGAATTCTTCTCCCAGAACCTTCCCTGTATCCACTCCTCCGTACCTGCAGCCTTGCACTGCCATCCCCTCCTGCATCATTAAATCCAGACCTCTTAGCTTTTCTTTAAGACTTCCTCAAGCTGGCCCTGACCCACATCCGTGATTTTATACCCTATTTAAATCTTGGTTCCAGAAAAACTGCTCTCTGGAGCACACCACCTACTTCCTTACTGCTCTGCTTTTGCCCCTTCTGATTTCTCCAAGTCCTCCCTTCAAGGAGTAGTTCAAGTGCTTCCTCCATGAATAACAATAAATTTCATGTTAACATTTCTCAAGACCACTCCAGCAGCTACAAATATTTTCTTCCCCTATATATCCATATCATATCATTCACCAATTCGTTATGTTCCACCTCAAAATAGTCATTTAATCTTTTCTCAGAGATTACTAACACTTGTACTGTATAGGTTTCCACTTTGTCCTCAACCATATTTTATATTCCATTAGTGTAGGGTTTGTGCAAATTCCTTTTTACATTAGCATGTACTTTTACCTAATAAATTGGTATTTAATAAATATTCGTCATTCTGACTTGTTGACAATTCATAGAACAAATAAGCAGACAAATGGAAAATTCAAACTTTGAGTTTGAAAGAGGCTTAACTTTGTCCAATTATCACTCATATTTTTGATAATTACTTAGAGTTTTCACACTAACTAGTAATAAACACAAATGCCAAGTCTCATTTGTACTCTATGGCCAAAGGTCTAATGTAACTCCAATAAATACAATATGCCAAGTTTCATATGTGGTTTTTGGCCACTTATGGACTAAGGTAGAAGGGAAAGAACTGGACTTTATAATTGAAGGGCCTGAATTCAAGTCACAGCTCTGCTCACACTAAGTATACGCCCTTAAATAAGCTACTTAAAAACTTTTGATCTCAGTCTTACTGTCTATACAAAGGGAATAATGACACCCACATTCACAGTTTGTCAGGGGAAAATAAAATAATAATGATGCAAGTACTTTAACTCAACCCCTAGAACTTATGATTTTCTTAATAATTATTACTTTGATCTAATTTATGAGATTTCACTCCCTTGCTTTAAGTGTACAAGAAATAACAATAAATTTCATTGTAAAATAAAGGCTTTTTAAATGCCTAAAATCTATTAATTCTAAGAATTTGCTAGTAGTAACTCCAAATATTAAAACTTGCCAAAAATACAATACTTACAGAAGTGTGCAGAGGGCTGTTACAAATTTTACATGGCATGTGCCAAGTGACTGTTCATCTTAGATAGATGGAATTTCATGGCCAGAGCAACTGCATGGACTTCAGAGACAGACTGTCCTTGGTTCATTCTGCCTCAACCACTTACAGGGTTGGTTGGTACAATAATACCTACCTGAAAGTTATTATTATTAAGTGAGATAACCCATGTGAAGTTTTAACCTAATGTCATGTATATAGTAAGTTCTCAATAAAGAGTTGCTAACATGTTACTGTTTCTCAATACAAATCTTAAGCAAAGAGCTTTGTCCCAAAGCTGTTCTCAAAAGTAAGAGATGGAAATTTCCCAGCTATTTTGTTCCTCACCTCCTCCTCTGCTGCAATCCATCCTGTTGAGTCACTACCTTCCTCAAACACCATTGTTTCCTGTCTCTGAGTCCTTGCCTGTGCTATGCTGCAGCTCCTGGACAGGCTTCTTCCTCATCTCCTGCCCAAATCCTAAAAATTTGACTCCGGTTCTCTCTTTCATGGAGACTATCACTTTTCAATCTATGGCAGCCTTGTCCTCCTTTGACCTATTCCACTGACGCGTATATCAGATTTAGTTGTATACATTGATTAAATTCAATTTTATTTTCATAATAACTTGTTTTTTCTACCAACTAAATTATAAATTTTTTGACAGCAAGGATGATGTCTTTTTGCCAGCCTACCTCAGTGTCATAACAGTAATTATTTGATGAATTAATATAGGCAACTGAGTATGACAAAAATACCTTTAGATTGTGTGACACTTTATATGGAGAGTTTTTATTCAGAGGTTATGAATTACCTTTTCAAAGGAAGAAGAAAGACATACAACCTGGAAGAAATCAGATCAAATTGGAACATCCATTTCTAAATCTTCCCTGTCCCCATGAGGCCTTTAAAGTGACAAATTAGAATTTTAAACCATTTATGAAAGAATACAGATGATTTTTTTTTTTTTTTTTTTTTTTTTTGGAGGTTTTCAGACAGTAATATACATACTATCTTACCAGAATCCCTCCCCACCAAAAAAGAAAGAAGTGTGGCTTCATTATTTTAATATTTTTTTTTTTTTTGCTTAGCCAAAAATACATTAGGATTTGGGGAATTTTAAATGACAGTGCTTCATCTAATCATTTTAAGGAAAGGAGAAATGTATTGGTTTG
The DNA here is from genome assembly GCF_001604975.1 of Cebus imitator. Taxonomy (NCBI): domain Eukaryota; kingdom Metazoa; phylum Chordata; class Mammalia; order Primates; family Cebidae; genus Cebus; species Cebus imitator. Next base: position 6,219,049 of record NW_016107352.1, on the reverse strand, counting down.
TATAATTCTAAAGTGCAGAATTAGCTTCAGCTTTTTTTGTAAGCTTGACATCAAATGGTATCAGGAGGGCTCAGTTTCTTTCTCAGATATCCTTAATCCCAGCATTGGCTTCAATTTTAAGCTACATGAGGGGTCAAGCTGGTGACAGCAGCCTCAGCCTCTGTGCTTCCAGAGTCAGTTCCAGAAGAGTACCAATATTCTCTTTTCCAAAAGTCACAAAGTCTCATGAGATCTGGTTGGCTCTGGTTGAATCCCATAATTACCTTTGAACTAATCACCATGACAAGAAGAAGCAGTACAGAGGCTCACTGAGGCCCACATCTTTAATGTGGGTCAGAATTGTTGTTAGCTGGCTTCCTGGAACCACACAGACTGTTGGCAGGGAGGTTCCTTAGAGGTAAATATGTATGAGTATCAGAGGTGGATGAATGGAAACTAGGAAAACATTTCCAGGACTGTTAAGCACCTAGTAATTTTTTAGTAAACTCATTGAATGACTTAATCAGGTCTCTCTTTTTCCATTATATGTAGAACTGTGCTTCTGTGTTTTTTCAATATCCAGGTACACAGAAGATAATAGAAGTTCGGTGATGCACTGAGGTAAGAAGGCTGCTTGTAGCTACAGGTCAATGGCTACCCTGGCAGCTCGAATTGCTGAGAGTCAGAGTCCCAGCACAGTACAGCACAGCAGCACATGGGTGGGAAAACTCTGCTCTTGAGCCAGCATCATATTTGGAAAAGGACACTTGATTAAAAGTCTTAAGTCTCAGATTTTAGATCCAGATTTACCACATTCTTGTTGTAGGTAGTTGAGGAAGCAAGTCTCAATTTCTCTAACATCTTATTTTCCTTGTTGGTAAAATAGAGATAATAATGCCTTCCCAGCACACCTCAAAGAATTGCTGAAAACATCATATGAAATAACGCTATTAGTATATTTTGTAAACTACAGAGTGTTATTACAAATGTGGAGAATTATTCCTATTCTCTGGGACTCAGTTTCCCACTTGAAAATAAGTTAAAGAGTAATATAGGACATGATCTCTGTAATACTTTCTCATACTAAATTTCTAACTATTATTTTATTTTGCTTCATAGCTAAATAAATCCACAGACATCAGTGAGGTTACTCAATGTAGATACAACAGACAATACAGACATGTGGGTAGAATGAGGTTATCCAGGATATGCATACTTACAAAGGCTTAAATTGTTGTCCCATTACTTTAAAGGATATCTGAAAGAGCATTATACATCATTTGCTTAAGCAAACATAAACAAAATAAGACCCAGATTAACCAAAACTCTAGTAAAGGGTTTGCAATGGACACATAATTATAAGCTTCATCACAGGAGCAGGAACAAATGTTAACAAGAAAATAGAAGAAGATTGCAGAAGTTAACTGGAAGTAATAGAAGATTCAGAGGCCAATATGAACAAGGAGACAAGACAGAGACTGCTGACTATATAGAGGACCTGATTTCTTTCAAACAGAAATCAAAATGCATGCCCCTCAAAATGCATGCCACCTCAAAACTATGCCAGGAATACATGGCAAAAGCAGAAATGTTCACCAAGGGCACCTGGGCAGACATAATCCTAAAATCAAGCTCAAGTTCTCGACTTCCTTCTTAAAGAGAGCAAATAACCAGTTAATGTCACTGGAATTTATTGAAACCTTCTCTTTTATACATATTAAATGTTTCCTGCTTAAAATTAGACACAAAATGAAAAGATTTCAATTTTATAATTTTCATCTTCTACCAGATTCCTGCCATAAAAATGCAGCAGCAAAAGAGAAAAAAACAGGATCCAGATAACTTCAATTGCAGCATACATCAATAGGCATTCCTTGAATTCTGTAGTGTGTTTAGCATAAATTCAAACAAAATTTAAAAAAATACACATTCTCCAGTTCTTATGCAGATTCAACATATAAAGATATTGGATTAAATATCTTGCATAATCTCAGAAGGTTCTCAAAATGAAAGAATGATGCAGTGATTACATTTCTGAGAAAACAATGCATTAGCAAAAGGGTAAATTCTGATTCCTTGTTTCCAGCTCCTCTCCTAGTTTACAAGTGAAATTTAAGCCTCAAGAATATCCCATTGCCTGAAAGTTTGTGCTATAATGCAGTACAGCTACTTTGGCCTCTTCCTGCTGATACAAGTCCATAAAAAGTGTGAAGGAAAAATGTGAAAGTGCTTTGGGCTCTTGTATATAAACTTAATAAAATATTTAATTACCTTTACATAGTCACTCATTAGCTAAACATCCAAGATTTTGTTAGCACAGTGTTGATGCTCCCCGAAAGACGGATTCAATGGATATTTTGATGAAGCCAGCTCTGAGTGTGTCACACATATCATCTGTATGAACACAGTCAGATGAATCAATGGCATCAGTTAATTGAGTGAAAATATCTAACTAAATGTTGTATTTCCTAACCTCCATACTCGTAACATAAAACAGATCCCCAAATTCCCAAATTGCAAAGTAGAAACGTGACTATCCATTCTACCCTTTCAGTTAGTGTTGTTAATATCAATGAAAAGTTAAGATATAGGATGGACAGAAATCAATGATTTCTTATGGGCAGAAGAACCCTATACTGAGTGACACTCATCCATTTAGTTACCCAGGACCCAAATCTAGGAGTTGTTTTTTTTATTTACTTTAAAAAAATTTTTTAACTTTTCTGGGTATATAGTTGATGTATATATTTATGCATTACATGAGATATACCCACTTACTTTTCTAAAAGCTTTTTAATTTTCATGGGTACATAGTAGCTATATATATTTATGGGAGGACATGAGATGTTTTAATACAAGCATGCGATGTGAAATAATCACCATGGGGAATGGGGTACTCATCCCCTCAAGCATTTAAATTACAAATAATCCAATTATACTCTTTAAGTTCTTTAAAAATGAACAGTTAAGTTATTATTGACTATAGCCACCCTGTTGTGCTATCAAATAGTAGGTTTTATTTGTTCCTTTTATTTTTTGTACTACTGCCATGGTTCTCCCAATTGACCCCCCTACCTTTCCCAGCCTCCGGTCCATTCTACCCTCTATGTCCATTAGTTCAATTGTTTTGATTTTTAGGTCATGTGATGACCTAAAAATGATGAGAGCATGTGATGTTAGTCTTTCTGTGCCTGGATTATTTTACTTAATGTAATGATTTCCAGTTCCACCTGTGTTGTTGTAAATGACTGGATCTCAATATTTTTTACAACTGAATAGTGCTCCATTGTATATATGTACCACATTTTCTTTATTCACTCATCTGTTGGTGGACACCTGGGTTGCATCCAAATCTTAGCTATTGTAAACAGTGATGCAACAAACATAGGAGTGCAAATATCTCTTTGATATACCGATTTCCTTTCTTTTATAGGAAATACCCACTTTCTTAACTCCCATGTCTATTCCAGCATCAAGTTCTTAGTTTGTGCCTCATTAAGACAGTTCGTGTGTTCTAAACCAGGGTTTCTCAATCTCAGCACCACTGACATTGGGACTGGATAACTGGAGAGCATTCCATGCATTGTAGGATAGTTTCCAGCATCCCTGGCCTCTACTCACTAGGACATCACCTTTCCCCCAACAACTGTAATGACAAAAAATATTTCCAAACCTTTCTAATTATTACTCCAGTTGAGAACCATTGCTCTCAAACAATCCACTCTTTTCTAATCCATGAAGCTAGGGGCCCAAAAAATCTCTTGGCACAATTACTATAACAAACTCCTAATTGATCTACTCACATTCACTCTGTCCTCCCCTTGAATATGATATCCATACTGCAGCCAGAGTGTGTTGTTTTTTTTGTTTTGTTTTGTTTTGTTTTGTTTTAAACATAAACTTGATCTGGTGTTCCATTCAAATCTCAAAACACTTTAATAGTTTGTATTTTTTTTTAGGGGAAAATCTTTAGAAACTTCATGATCCAGTCTTCACCTACCTTTTTTGCCTCTAGAATTTCACACTTTCTTTTGTTCACTGTGTTCAAAGGCAACAATGTCTTTCCCTCAGTCCCTCCTAGCTACCATGCTTCCACCTGCCTTGGGGCCCTTGCGCATGCTTCACTCTCTGTCCTAAATGGTCTTGCCACCATGTCTCTTCTTTCTTAATTCATTCCTTAAATATTGAATGAGTTCCTAGTAACTTCAAGGTACCATTCTGGGAGTCAGGATTTCAGCAGTAAACATAACCTCCTGATCCCAGTTGAGTAGAAATGAGTAGGAAGAACAAAAAATAAACAAACAAATAAATTCATAAAATGTGGGATGGTGATAAATACAGCATAAGGGCAATGAGGAGTCCTGATAGAGACAGAGTTGCTATTTTCCATAGGGTCATCAGGGAAGAGCTCACCATATGGTGAGGGGGTATCTAGGGAAAGTATTTTGGGCAGAGAACAACAAGATCAAAAGACATCAAAATGAAGTTTACCTCTATGTTCAAGCAACAGCAAGAACAGCAAGGAGGCCAGTGTGCTTGGAGATGACTATGTAAGAAGAGAGTGAAAGAAGATGAGGTCATAAAGGTAGCAGGAGGCCAGTCACAAAGGTCTCTATAAAACAAAGTGAGAACTATGAGATTTACTCTGAGGGAGATGTAATGGAGTCGTGATGAGAGGGATTTGAGCAGAGATCTAATATAATCTAAGTTTCATTTTAATGGGGTCACTCTGACTGCTGTGTAGAAAATAAACTTTAAGGAGATAATGGCAAAAATAGGGAGACCATGTAGAAGTCTACTGCTTCACTTGTTTTCCTCTCATACTTCCTTTATTTCCCTGTTTCATTTTCTCAGGGAAGTCTTTCCAATCTCCTATATGCTCTTATAACCCATGTAGCTGTCATTTACATAGCACTTGTCATCCTTGCAATTTTACATTTATTTATGTGATTATCTGATTAATATTTGTCTTCTCTACTGGTGTGCTAGCTTCTTCAAGAAAGGGTTCTTATCAGTTTTTCTTCTCCAATCTTTAGCAAACTATAGAATACCATTGGTTCTCAATAAATGCCAGGAAAGAGAAGAAAGGAAAGAGAGAAGGGAGAGAGACAGAAAAATATTGTCATAACAGTTATTTTACAGACTCTGGTATAGCTGTTTCAAAATGATTCAATAATCTGGGACAAGCAGAGTCAGATTATTTTTCCACTAGCTATAGGAAAGATTATGCCCTCCCATCCAAAGGAAGTGCAGATCACGAAGACACAGCAATAACACCTAATATCCATTGAAAGCTTACTAGGTCCCTGGTACTTATTTAAATTATCCCATCGAATCCTCTCAACAGCCTTAAGAGGTTTGTATCATTACATTTTTCAGATGAGTAAATGTACTTAGAGAGGTTAATTACATAGCCAATAAGCTACAGAGCTGAGAGTTTGAATCCTCATGTTTAGCCACCATGCACACTGCCTCCTGCAGGGACAGTCAATAACAATTTTATTAAAGATTTAGCTCCTGCAATCCCATTCCTGAAAATCCATTGTGTCAAACAAATAGCAGGGTTCAAATACAGATGAATTTCTGGGCACATCTAATTCGTACATTTTCCCCCAGCAGAAACAACTCCAATCAGCGTCATACAGTTTCATTTGAAATTGTAATGAGGCACAACAAGTAAAAAGAAGGAAGAGATGAGAATTAAAAATCAGAGCCAACTAACAGTAGAAGCTAGGAAACTGGATTTGCTGTAGTGTTAAAATACAAGACAGAATCTTTAATCTCAAACACCATTTAAAAGACCTTGGTTTGTTTAATATATTAAAAAAGAGTATAATTTAGTGTCACTTTGAGGCATAGAATAATTCTTATTTCAGGATGTTTAATAAGAACAATAACTGCCACAAAATGAATCTCTCTTTTTGATAAATCTTTACAGAGAAATAGGAGAAAAGTCAATTTAAGCCTATACTTTGAAATTCTTTCATCACAGCTACATAATGAAACATAGAGTTTCTAAAGTATTTATGGCAACTTTTATCATTGAAACTTTTCCAGTGAATTTCATTTTTCCCGAAGAGGAACTTTTCTTTTTCCTAAATGGAAACTACAGACATATTTCTTTTTCCTAAATGGAAGCTACAGACATATACATGCCTACATATATATATATATATAATATGAATATGTCTGTATCTCTAAATGTCTGTATGTTACATATACACATAAACATAGATGTAAACATGTATGTCTCTCTATTTCTAAATGTGTGTGTATGTGTGTATATGTATCCATATCTATAGACATGCATAAAATCTATAGACTATGCATATATTCATATATATATAGATAGATAGATAGATATGAATACATATATATAGCTTTCTCTCTTAAACAGCCAGTAGGGATGTAAACTGGTTCAATCTTTTGGAAGGCATTTAGCGAGCACACATTAAATTCTGATAATTTTCATATTTTTTACCCAATAATACAATGTCTAGATATATGTCTTAAAACAGAAGGATTTAACTACAAGTATTGTTATTCCATTATATTTTATAGTAGTAAAAACAACAACAAAGATATAATCTATCTAACATGGAAAGATGAGTCAATAAATTATGGCACATCCACTGAAATACTATGCAACCATTAAAAATAAAGCTGTGAAAGTACATTTATCAACTTAGGACTGTGTTACTAATAAGTAAAAACAAATCAGAAATAGTAAACTCAGCATACTTTCACTTTTATAAAATCATTATGGACAGAAATAAAAGCATAAGCACAGTTATTAAAACAATATTAGTCACTGCAGCTAAGATTATGGTTTATGATATAATTTTATGAATTATATATACACGTGTGTTCATAGTCTATATGTGATTTATAGGTATGTGTTTATGTGTGTGTGTGTGTGTGCATGTGTGTGTGTGACTTTCACAATTTTCTAATGAAAAACATTGGCCAAGATATATGTTTCTTTCTAGAAAAAAAATTACCAATGTTATTTATTAAAAATAAAATCCCTATAGCCAGTTATCTTAAAAAAAAAACACTATGAGAAACAAAATATATATAACCAAAGTCAAAGGCTTAAGATATTGAATGATGATTAAAATGAATACAATAAAATTTACCCAACAGCCTCTACTAACTGTATACTGAACCATAGATAGATAATGGCTGCTGGTCCCTTTTTACAAAAATATCCTACATTAGCCAGTCATTTTACCTCATCTGCATTTTCCCTAAGCCTTTTAAGATTGTTAGAAAGCTACATGAAGTGTCTTACTATAATAAAAATACCCACTGTGTTCCCACTCAGCTTGTTAAGAAATCAAAGAAAGAAATTAAGTTAGTTTGGCATGATTTGTTTTTGATGAACCCATGTTGCCTCCTAATTATCACATTATTTTCCTCCAGATGTTTGCAAATTGAGTGAGCATAGAGATTCTCTTTGTTGAAATGCACCATGAAAGCCCTGGACAATAGACTATATTTGAAAGCTTTTGAGTTACCCGATTTGCTAACATTTAAAATGAAGCTTTTCTGGCTCAAAGAAAATGTGCACAAAACTTAAAACATGACTATAATAATTGAAATTGGCTATGTGAAAGTAAGTAATGGAGCTAATGGTTGGAAAAAAAAAAAACAACTCTGAATCCTATACATTAAGGAAGACTCAAGGCAGTAGTGGCATGAAAACTCAAACATGGATATACAAATGTGTATACACATGTATAGAGTGACAGGTAAAAACACACATATCTCTATAGTTTGGCAACACACTGATCATCTTTATTATGATTTATTCACAGAAAATTGAAAATTAGTTTGCATTCCCCTGTCACACCCTCCCAACAAAGCAGTTTCACTGCAGCATGTAATCCCCTGGTGCATAACTGAAACCTAACTTTAGGTAAGGTAAACAAGGAAATGAAACTGCATTTTTTCAATACTTCTTTCTAATATCAGCAATAGCAATAAGTGGACAAAACACTTGCCAAGAAGGTTGACCTCTGTGTCTCTCTTTACTTACAAAGCAAGGTTAATGATACCAGGCCAGGGAAATAGTATAATGAATGAATGACACATACTGTGAAGACAGAATGCTAACAAAATAACCAGTGATCTAATATCAAGAAACAAGAATATAAACATGGAATCTTTTAAATATTCTCTTTGGACTTTTAGAGAAGTAGAAGCAAATGCACTGTTAGAATGCAGAACTGATTAGATTCTCTTATAACCTAGCACATAATGAATGCTTATTAATTCACTCTTGGCAAAATTGGCCAAGTCAGTATTTTTATAAATTTAATATAATAGCATTGGAATGCTTATAAAATTTCAAGGTAAATCAAGTATCTCTTGAGTGCTCCTGCTAGCACTGAATCTCCTCTCCTCAAAACTATGTTTGAGAGAAGAAAAGAGAAGCAGGGAGTCACCAAAACAGCCTTTATTGCAGCCAAATCCCCTGATTTGCTTTGATTATATCACTATAAATACACAAAAGGGAGAAAAGGAAAAAAATAGGAAGGAAAGAGGAAAGGAAGGGAAGAGAAGGAAGAGGGAGTAAAAAAGAAGAAAGAAAGAGGGACAGAGGTAAAGGAAGGGAAAGAAAATGAAAGAAGAGAGGGAAAGAGGAGAGAAAGGGAAAGGAAAGAAGGTGAAGGGGGAAAAAATAGCAAAAAAGAACTCAAACAGTGAACATGAATTCACATATTCATTTAGCTTTATAACAACTTAGATTCCCAGAGTCAGTTCTTAATATTCTATATTACTCTGGAAACTTCAAGAAATTCACAATCTTGAAATCTTGTTAAATGCATCTGGCTCATTCTGAAATCAAATTTTCTCCAGAGCTGCATGCATACTGGAACTTTCTGACATCACAAATTAATTTTCTAAAGTTTTACTGCTGAGATCATTTAATAATAATTATCTGTGTTACTCTAGAGTAAGTAGTACTAGGAACACACAGGAAAGCCCTGCTGAGAAGCAGCTGCTGAGTGGCTGGATAGATGCACTTAATAGCTAACCAAAGTCCCCTATCATCATTTACCAGGAACTTTGCGCAAATTTGGCAAAATTATGCATTCCAACATGTCAAGAGATCTTTGGAGTTATTGAAAACATATTTGTTAAATATGCCACAGGGTTTCAGTGTACAGTTTAAAATTTTTCTTTCCCTTTTTCTGTGCCTTCCTTCACAAATTCATCAAGTACTTAGGATTCTCACACTGAGTCCTGATGACTCAAAAGCCTACACTTTGACTTCATTACCAGATTGCTACTGATAGTGACCCACGAGCCAAACAATTCTGTCTCGTTTCCTTTGTCAATATTCATTTTTTATGCCCATTTTTCAGAGATTTGATCTTTAGCAAGTAATCTGTAGAATGGTTGTCTTGACCATGTAACACATGTTTTCAAAGATATTTTCTCAAAATACAGTGACTTAACCAAAAGGAATACAGAGGTAATTGAAAATCCTAGGGTCAGCTTATTGAGAGAAACTTGGGGGTAAGGGAACATTTTAAAAGCCCATCAAATTTTATCATGTAGTCATCTGCCTGCCCTTCAATAATCTAAGTACAATGATTTGATCATGGCGTATATCATAATTTGTATACATATTTCAAAATACCACTCTGTATCACATAAATATGTACAATTATGTGGCAACTAGAAATAAAAGGAAAAAATGAGAGAATAATAACTAATCTGCAATTTCTGTGGGTAAAGTGAATTTGGCACAGGGTACAACTCTAAGTGGCATTTCAGCTACAGTGGCTATCATCCAGATCCGGTGCTATTGTGACTCCAGTTAAGTGCTGCCCAGGCCCTTAACGGCTATACCATTGGTGATGCCCTCCCAGCACACTTGTTCCATGCCCACCTGAGCCTCTTAAACATTTGTATATCCCTGGAATAATATGTAATAGCAGTCTGCTCTCCTGTTCAAAAAAAGACTTTAATATCTAGTGCTTTGATTATACTATGGAGATGTGATTTAAAACATCCACCCAATTCAGTTGTTCTAAGTTGAAAAAATATTACACAATTAATACATGTTAACCATAGAAAAATTAGAGGAAATGGATAAACAAAAGGAAAAAAATTAGAACCCACTTGTAATCATACCCCCCAGAAATAACCCTGTTATCATTTAGGGATCTACATCTAGAGGGATACCTATTCTTTCTCTCCCCTTTCTAAAATTGTACTGTTCTATGTGGTATTTCTTGTGTGTCCTATTATTTCTTACTGCATGCAATCAAACTTTATGTAATAAAATTCTGCAAAGGAGTTTTTAAATTATGTTTTCTGAAATGTCATAAGCTACACTGATGCATGCTCCTCTAACACGCCCTGTGATATAATCATGAGGAATAAACATTTGGCAATAGACGGTAAGAAAATGAAAAGAAAAGGGGAGAATGTTGACAGGTGTATAAAATTCCTAGCTAATTCAGTGCAAATTTCTAGCTAATTCAACCTTCTTGTGCTACGGAGAGTGCTTGGATTTTATACATATGTCAACCTATGCATTAATTCACAGAAGGACTCTCGGTTCTTATAAATTTCAAAGGAAAATATTTACCACTTCCCTTAATTGGAATCATATCTCTTAATGCTGTTAGTCAAATGTGAAATTGCAACCAAAATTATCTCAAAATGATTATAAAGTGCAGTTATTTCTGTTAGCAATTTCCATTTAAAATAAAATGTTATGAATTCTTCATAGCTATTACTCTAGCAAGCAAATAAATCAAAATTAAAGTTCAAAACTCTTACCATGTCCAACAGCAGTACCTCTAAATCAAACAAGTAAATTTTAATAATGCAACACTTTCTTCTTCACCAAGGGATATGAAAGTCTGAATGGGAAAAATAATCATCCTCATTTATTTTAATAGCAAAAATGTTTTTTCCTCTACCTAGCTTAAGGGAAAAGACATATTTCTCCCTTAGAACAGCAAAATCTAAGAAAACCATAGTCTCTGTTATGTTAAAAGTAATAGAAAAAATGGCTCTGAGAGCTTGGAAAAAATATATTAAAATGGTATCATATTGAGATCACTCTTTGCTCACATAAAACCGTGAGGCTAATAAAATCTACAACACAATGGAGGACCATCACACAAGTGATAGGATTTTTGTCTGTAATACTAGTTTAAAGATAACTGCGCTCAAACAGTCATCAATCATAATGTGCTTTGTACCAAGAAACATCTTTTTCTTTGAATCTTTCTGAAAGTGTCTCAAAGTACGTCACAGTCATAATCCCAGTTTTGAGTTCATTTCCTCTCACAAGATCCATTTGCATAATACCAGCTTCTTGATATTTGAGGCAACATCATGAATTAGCTGTCTTGGGTTTCTCTTCCTTCTTTCTTCCACTGCCAATTTTTTAGACTGTTTCCTGATTGTTATATTCTTCATCTACAAAGTGTAAACTATAAAGTTCTTACGTATAGTGCCTGATATAATTTTAAAATAGAAAATTAAAGAATCATCTAAAATTATGTTTTGAGGGTTTTGGGTTGCTTACATATATTGAGCTTCTAAGCTTTTCATGACTTACCTAGTTTAGCTAGTAGACATCAACTATTTGTAGAATGACAAGAAAGCCAGAGATATATCTTTGGACCTAACATATTATTGAATAATATATGTATATATATATATATATATATATATGCATGCAGTAAGTCCACACTTAAAATCATTGATAGGTTCTTGTAAACAGTGACAGCAAGCAAAATGACTCTTGTTTAGCCTGGGGTAAAATTCATTTCACAATAGAGTAGTCATTTCCCTTAAAGTCACAGTTTCCAAGAACTTATCAAGGACATTAAGTCAGGACTTACTGTACATCCCTGGTTCTCATTTTCATGTTCTACCTACTTACACAAGTGACTTTTAAGTGTGATCCAAAATTTTCTAGTATATTTGTCAATAATTACATTACAATATCACTCTTTGGATTTTTATGTACATTATTAAAATGACTTTTAATCATTTGTCATTTATAATACATGAAAAACAGATTCTTTGGAGTTCATTTTATGTGGAGTTTATGGTGGCATTGTGGTGGGGTAGTTTCTCTCATTAGTGCCATATGATGCACAAAAAGTCAAAGTTTTCAAAGTTGCATATCAAAAAGAAGACCAAAGATCCATATTTTTAAAAAAACATAGAAAACTATTTCACTTTCCTCAAATTTCTATATTTAACTTGTCTCTCTTCTCTCTCCACCTCTGCCAATACCCCATTCTTACTTATCTGTTAAAAACACCACTAGTCTGGGCATGATGACACACCCCTGTAGTCCCAGCTACTCAGGAGGCTGAGGTGGGAGGCTTGCTTGAGCCCAGGAGGTCGTAGTTACAGTGAGTTGTGATCACTCCACTGCACTCCAGCCTGGATGACAGAGTAAGACCCTGTCTCAAAAAAAGAAAAAAATCACTGAATTTTTAAGAGTTTGTCCTAATGAATAATTCTTGGACTTTCAAGCCTTCCATTTATCCCTGAGAACAGCTAATCACTTCCTCCTAACGAGCTAAGTAGTTAATTTATCATGGTTAATAATTCAGATAAGAGATTTGTATTAGTTTTCTCAGGCTGCTATAACAAAGTACTACAAACCGGGTGGCTGAAAATAACAGAAACGTATTATCTCACAGTTCCAAAGAGTAGAAGTCAAAATTAAGCAATCAGCAGGGCAGTGCTCTCTCTAAGACTCAGAGAGAATGCTTCCTTGCCTCTCCCTGGTTTCTGGTGGTCAGCACCAATCCTTGGCATTTCTTGGTTTGCAGCTATAGCACTCTTATCTTGGCTTCTCTCACCACATGGCATTTTCCCTAGGTCTGTGTGTGTCTCCTCTCATCTCACAAGGGCACCAGTCATATTGGATTAAAGGTCCACCCTACTCCACTATGGCTTCATCTTAATTTACATCTGTTGTGACCCTTTTTCCAAATTGAGTCATATTCACAAGAACCAAGTGTTAGGACCTCAACAGATCTTTGTGGGGAGCATATTTCAACCCACAGCAGTATTCCTTAAAGGCATAGCCAACACAATTATAACAAAGCAAAGAGGTCTAGCAAAATATTCTCATGGTCGAGTGTGAAAACCATCATAACTGAGTATATGGAATGCTCTATTTCTAAGAGGATGTAATAATGATTTTAGAAAGAAAAGAGTCAAAGTTATTTGCCAAAGCTAACCTGAGTTCTCTTCTTAGGCAATTCTAAGAATAAGTACAGAAGTCTGTTACATTAATAACCAAGGGCAAAATGTGGTCTGGAGTAATTATACTGATAACATGATCAACTAATGAAGTTCATTAGTCTAGTTGATGGAAACAGGAATTTATTGACTTTTTTATTTGCCACTTGTTAATGAGTACTATATAAAGTTATACCATCCAAGAAAAGTATGAAGCAAAATGCATTATTCTAGCAACTCATTGGTCTTAATTAAACTGTGCTTTTAACTCATTTAAGCAAAAATTATCCAAAGCATGTAAAATTTAAACACCTATTTAAGCAATAATGCATATAAGTACTATATTAATTATGGATAGGCCAATTATTGCTACTAAACATAAAATGATCCAGTGTGATTTAACACTGTTCAAATTCAAACTTCTTTGAGTTAATTTTATTAATTTTGCTATAATTTAAGCTATATTGGTCACAGACTATCTATGAGTCCCAACCATATAATTGTCCCAGGACAAACTAGATTAAAGCCCACCTAAAATTATTCAATAAAATATGTCCTCAGATTACCAAATTTACTAAGAATAGGTTATATTCATAAAACCTCAGAACATAAGCAAGCAGTAAAATTAAGGTTTGCTTTTCAAGGTAGAAAAATATATCTAAAAAAAATAAAATAAAAATATTTTTTAATATGCCAAGAGCCTATATGTTGTCATCATCTAAACCAATTGTTTTTTCAGTTTCTTCAAAAAGTATCATCACTATCATGTCTTGATTTACACGTATCATTGTGTACACATTCACTAAACTAGCAGGATGTACACTTAGATTTGAATCGAAGACCCTGGGCAAATATGTCAAGTTTACATTATAGCAGAGCCAATTCATTTAACAAGCTTTTGAAAGGGCAGAGGGAGAGGGCAGCAGTCCTATATCTTTGCCCAGTATAAAAAGAGGGTCAAAAACCATGCCTTAGCTTTCAATGCCTGGCAGAAATTTTATGCTGTGCTTGTTTCAGACTGTTTTCTTGATCCCCATTATGTTTTTAGCTCAGCAGAGGAAAGAGACAGTTTCTAAAATGTCACAGTGGGAAGTACTTTAATATTGAGTGGTAAATCCCCAGAGGCAAATGCAAAATACATCTACATTGTTAACAGTACCTTTGAAGCAGGCATAAGATTGTTTAAACAAGTAACATAGGTTTCTTTCCTTTGGTTGAAGTTGTTTGTGGTTAGAGGTTGCTTAGTGTGGGGAAAGGAGAATAGTTTTCCATAAAACATAATTTTTTATATTCTTAAGTATTTTCTATGTACCACAAAATATAAAATTTTTCTCTCATCTATCAATCTATTAGTATGTTTCCTAAATTTAATAAAACAAATTATATATAGAACAAATAGTGATGTTAAATTGAGTACTGAATACCTAAAAAGGTCAACTTGCCTGTTGTACCACGTTTAATAGCATCATTAGAGGTCATTGCTAGCCATCCCTCCCACAAAATCACCAAGAACTATTTTCACACATTAGACACAGGAAGAATTATGAATATTCATATGTGTACTAATTAATTTTCTAGAATGAAAGATTCTGTCTTTGAAGGAAAAAACATTGGCCTCATTTTATTCATTGTATGGAAGAAAGTAACAAAGATATATAATAACTCCAAACTACAGTCTCTGGAGATTAAAATCAAGAATGGTGCCTTTACAAAGCTGGAAATAGAAATATTAAGATCTTCTGAAACTTCCACACCAGCCCCTTCTGATGCCTTTTGATGCTTTTTCTTCCTAATCTCATTTGATTTTTATTGTCCCCACTCTAAAAGCTTTAACTTATCTATTTTCAAAAGTGCTTAGATTTTTGGTATCCATTGCAACTCTTTTGTAGGCAAAATTGGTATTTTGATCTCTGACGTTGAACATCTGCAAACTAAATTTATATGCATGATAATGACACACAATCATAAAGGATGTGAAATATTCTGTCTGTGTTACAACAGATGTCAATTTTTGTTGCTTGTTATTACTAAAAAGGGAAATGGAGCTCCTCTCTGTGACAAGTAATGTTGCTTCTAATCCCTAGCAATAAATGTACCTAGAATATGTGCAGAAGTGGCACTCAGCCTGAATATCCATCACTGTTTTGATTGTTTGGAATGCATCTGGTCCCTTTGAGTATATTTACTGTGATTACCCAGTTCAAGCCTTTTCACACTATTGCATGTGCCTTCAAATGACAGTAATGAAAATAAGTGCAACCATTATTACAGGTTTTAGGACTCTGCCATCTGTTGAGTATTAGCCTTTGCCATTCCCCAACTGGCATTCCAGTGAGCCAAAATTACACAGAAGCTGCCCTACAATACTGCATTTTTATATCACCTTTCATTTTTCACACATCAAAGATAAGACCCTCCTTAAACAGTCCTATTAGGAATCTAGTAATTAAGAATGAATCTGAATGGATTCCCTTGAAGTTATTTCAAATGTTAAAATACAAAGGAAAACTTTTAGAAGTAAATATGACATATGCTATGCAGTTCTGAGAATTAGCAATGATGTACAATGTTGTGATATTTAAGAATCAATCTAAAATGGTAGGGGAAAATGAAAAGCACGTTACAATTTCCATGTAATAATTATTTGGAAGTACCCATTGTATCTCCTTTATGAAATGAGTACATAGATTTGGGCTTATTGGAGGCTACAGACTTCCAGTTAACAGAAAGTCAGCATTGTGACCAACCACAAATTTGTAAGAAATTTGCATTCACAAATCTCAAAACTGATATTTCTATATGTTATTGCCACTAGTAGTCTAGTACCATATTAGAATCTGCCTATAATACCTCATTTTAGGAAATACTTCCATACAAATTCCAGATCACAAATAAGTTATATATATTATGTCATAAAATATTATAGATTCTAAATTGCAATGAAAAACATATAACAATGAAGCTCAAACTTTGACTGAAAATTAGATTTTCTGATAGTGTTTACTTCAAAGCCCCTCTTGCATAAGTCAATTTTAAAGAAAAATATGGTGAGAGAAAGGCAATCTACTATGTAACAAAGAAAAGAAATCATACAGTAAGAAAGCAGGAACAGTACAACTAAAAAGAAAATGCAGGCGAAGCCAAGTTAGGGTGTTTTCTCATTGTAAGTCTTTATATTCCATTTGCACCACTCAAAGAGCACATTCAGTGTTGAGTATATTGTAGGTAGGTACTCAAGAAATGTTTTTGTACAAGATGAATAGAAATTTAAAGGATCAGGCTATATTGAAAAATAGTTACAGAGAATATTGAATCAACAACTTTAAAAAATACATGATGTTTTATAACAACTTAATCCAAATAACTTCTTATATCGTTCTAAATGTACTAAGTAGTAGCACATGATCTTGACTTAGAAAATGCCACCAACACTGAAGGCAGCTACCGGCTTAGTCTTTAGAATAAAGGATAGACCCATCCACGTTATTTTTCCTCAACTGTGCACCATTGATAACACAGCATAGCTAACATACTATCTTCACTGCATTTGTCCCAAGAAAGAACAATGATTTGGAGTATTCATTTTACAGAATGTATAAGAATAGATTTCAACAATAGTTCTGATATTTTTAGCAGAATTAAAAATTAACTTTCTCATACTCAATTAGTTTTTGAGAAAGTAAATAAGGAAAGAATAAATAAGCAAAAAACAGAAACTAGAATTTTTTTTAATTAAAAGAAAAATCCAACAAATATAGGAGAGGATGCTGAGGAGATTACACAGCGTAGAGAAAAAAATATATACTCTTTCCTACTGAAATCCTGGAAAGAATAAAAAATAAAAAACTATGCACCTTTCAATATCACTTAGAGAACAACTCAAAACAGTAAAATCATATTCTATCCAAAAGTAGACTTGGAAAAAATAATTCTAACTAATAGTTAAAAGCTGAAAAGCTCACGAATTATGGAAAAGCTAAACAAATGATAGTAATGACCAATGAAACCCAAAATGATGAAGGTAGATTTGAGTGGTCTTAAGTAAATGGGTGAAATCCTCTACCTGGAATGTGGCTGATGACACAACTATTGATTCAATCTGAATGACAAAGTGTCCAGCCGAACAAAAAACCAAATAGAAAGAACAATGTTTAAAAAGGTGATAGTGGCTATTGAGGTCACTGAGAACACTCTGTAAGACACACTGCCGTCTGGAATAATATTTACTTAACTGTATTTCTATTCAAAATGCTTTATACTACTGAATAGGTTTAAGAGTAATAAGCTTACTTCCTTTGAAAATGTTCCAACAAATTTGGACATAGCCCATGTATGATCCTTACTTACAGTCAATTACAATTAAATTTAACATATATCTCTTAGACATTACCATATTCTATGCATTATGCTAAGAGTTGCAAAAGACACTAAGGATAGGCAGGGCACAGTGGCACACACCCGTAATCCCAGCACTTTGGGAGACCCAGGCGGGTGGATCATCTGAGGCCAACCTGACCAACATGGTGAAACCCTATCTCTACTAAAAATTCAAAAATTATCTGGGCATGGTGGTAGGCACCTGTAATCCCAGCTACTCAGGAGGCTGAGACAGGAAGGCAGAGGTTGCAGTGAGTCGAGATTGTGCCACTGCACTCCAGGCTGGGCAACAGACTGAGACTTCCTCTGAACACACA
>NW_016107352.1:6161518-6201010 GCF_001604975.1 Cebus imitator | reverse complement strand
AAACGGTAAGTACGCTATTGATGAGTTTGTGCTATTCTCTCCCCAACCAACAGGAACATGATATTGGAGCTATGAAGGTAGACACTGCCTTTATACCAATAACAGCAGAGTGGAGAACACTGACATTAACTGAGTCTTCACAACAAATTGTGAGAATGATAATCATCTTCTTCCAGACTTAAAATCTAGTAGAGAAAACACTATGTAAACATGGAGCTAAGGTAAGGCTGACTGAGAATTATGCTTAATATAAATAAATTGAACAGCCGAATAAAGCAAGACATTAATTCTGAGAACATTCAAGGGAAGGAGGATTTGAACAGCCTTAGCCAGTTGGATAATGATGGGGAAAGGGCATTTGAGCCAAAGGGACCTAGCATCCAAAGCTGCACCCATTCATATGTCAGAGACCAGAATATAAATCAGAAAGTTTAAGAGGCAACAGTCAGAACACCATGAGGAGTCTTATAAACAGGCCAGGGAGACTGAGTTTATTCTATAGACACAAGAGAAAGCAGTAAAGATTTTTGAGTTTAGGAATAATGTGTTCAGAACTCTAATATAGAAAGAAAATTTTTGAACACATTCATAGATCATTTACAAATTGATTTTAAATATAAAGATAAAAAACTAAAAGAACATATAGTACCAAAATATTAACAAAAGTAAAATTTTTGAGTAACATAATTTAACTACTCTTACCTATTGGCATTTTCTAAATGTTTTACAATGAACATGACTGATATTTGTACTTTTAAAAGCAGGTTATATAGTTTTTTGATATACTATATCCACCAATAGTAAACATACTAATTATTATCACTATAACATATATATAAGAGGTTGGAGGCAAAAAAAAAATTGAAAGCCATAAAAGTGTTTAACTTTCAGTATTGATTAAGCTAAAATGTGGCCATTGGTCTTCAGTCTAGACTTTTATTGTAATTGATTTAAAGCCAAATATTTCCAGCAGCCAACAAATGATAACATTTTACCAAACATTCTGCAGTCTTGTCCTAGAATAGCACTGTGGCTCTATGAGTTACAGGAAGAAGAGCCAGTTGGATCACAAATCTGGGAAGTGAAGGAGTTTCTCATCACCAAGCAGTTAGGCACTAAATAAGCACAAGGGCACAGTGACTTCCTGCATTTTAGGGAATCAGGTCCTGACATGATCTATTCCAGGATGAGTAGATGTACCTCTTATGGGACTTGTTTCTATTTTCAGTGAAAGACAAACCAAGCATAACATTGATGAGGACATGGGTCAGCATCACTAACCATTCTTGGAATAATATTACTTGGTCTTCATATGAGGAAGAAAAGAAAAATGGTGAAGGGATTAACTAGAAACTTTCATCCTGAAGAACAGGTAAAGAGCACTGAGAACTTGGATATCCTCAGAGTCACTGGATACACCAATTTGGTGGCATTGTCTTTTATCATGTTTTTTCCCCTTAATGCATTGAAAAGTGATTATGCAACAAAAATAATATTTTTTTCACTTCCTCTTAGTCTGGTTCCCTATGACCAAACACGATAGAAGGTTAAAATTTAGATACTAACAAAAGGAGTTTGGTTACTTCCTTTAATGAGATTTAAAAAAAAAAAACCCAGAAAAGAGAAATCATATTAACTAATTGCATAAGGCTTAGGACAGAAGAAATTATGATCACCATGTGGAAAAATATGTAAACTCATCCCTCTCTGAGAGGCATTGGTCCCAGCACCTCTAGTGAATACCAAAATTTGAGGATGCTCAAAATCTTGATATAAAATGTCATAATATTTGCATATAATTTGTGCATATCCTCCCATACTTTAAATAATCTCTAGATTACTTATAATACCTAATGCAAAGTGTCTGTTCATATCCTTCACCCACTTTTGAATGGGCTTGTTTGTTTTTTTCTTGTAGATCTGTTTTAGTTCTTTGTAAATTCTGGATATCAGCACTTTGTCAGATGGGTAGACTGCAAAAATTTTTTCCCATTCTGTTGGTTGCCGATTCACTCTGACTGTTTCTTTTGCCGTGCAGAAGCTGTGGAGTTTGATTAGGTCCCATTTGTCTATTTTGGCTTTTGTTGTCAATGCTTTTGGTGTTTTGGTCATGAAGTCCTTGCCTACGCCTATGTCCTGAATGGTTTTGCCTAGATTTTCTTCTAGGGTTTTTATGATGTTAGGTCTTATGTTTAAGTCTTTAATCCATCTGGAGTTAATTTTAGTGTAAGGCATCAGGAAGGGGTCCAGTTTCTGCTTTCTGCACATGGCTAGCCAGTTTTCTCAACACCATTGATTAAACAGGGAATCCTTTCCCCATTGCTTGTTTTTTTCAGGTTTGTCAAAGATCGGATGGTTGTAGATGTGTGGTGTTGCCTCCGATGCCTCTGTTCTGTTCCATTGGTCTATATCTCTGTTTTGGTACAAGAACCATGCTGTTTTGATTACTGTAGCCTTGTAGTATAGTTTGAAGTCCAATAGTGTGATGCCTCCTGCTTTGTTCTTTTTGCTTAGAATTGAGTTGGCTATGCGGGCTCTCTTTTGGTTCCATATGAAGTTAGGCCAACAAACATATGAAAAAATGCTGATCATCACTGGTCATTAGAGAAATGCAAATCAAAACTACATTGAGATACCATCTCACACCGTTGCCATTAGAATGGCAATCATTAAAAAATCTGGAGACAACAGATGCTGGAGAGGATATGGAGAAATAGGAACACTTTTACACTGTTAGCGGGAGTGTAAATTAGTTCAACCATTGTGGAAGACAGTGTGGCGATTCCTTAAGGACCTAGAAATAGAAATTCCATTTGACCCAGCAATCCCATTACTGGGTATATATCCAAAGAATTATAAATTGTTCTACTATAAGGACACATGCACACGAATGTTCATTGCAACACTGTTTACAAGAGCAAAGACCTGGAACCAACCCAAATGCCCATCAATGATAGACTGGACAGGGAAAATGTGGTACATATACACCATGGAATATTATGCAGCCATCAAAAATGATGAGTTCGTGTCCTTTAGGGAAATGGATGAACCTGGAAACCATCATTCTCAGCAAACTGACACAAGAGCAGAAAATCAAACACCGCATGTTCTCACTCATAGGCAGGTGTTGGACAATTAGAACACATGGACACAGGGAGGGGAGTACTACACACTGGGGTCTGTTGGGGGGAAATGGGGGAGGGATGGGGGGTGGGGTGACATATCATGGGGAGAAATGCCAGATATAGGTTAAGGGGAGGAATGCAGCAAATCACACTGCCATGTGTGTACCTATGCAACAATCTTGCATGTTCTTCACATGTACCCCAAAACGTAAAATGCAATTAAAAAAATACCTAATGCAGTAAATTTTATGTAAATAGTTGTTATGCTATATTGTGTAGACAGCAGTAACAAGAAAAAAGGTCTACACATTCAGTACAGACATGATTTTCTTAAATCTTTTTGATCCAAGATTGGTTGAATCCATGGATGCAGAACCCAGGGAGGGATACAGAGGGATGACTGTATGTGCTTATTTTTTTTATAAACAAAGAATTTGCATTTGTATTAAGTCCCCTAATGAAAAAAGTGGTTCATTTATATTATGCAATAAAATTTAAATAGTCTTGTGAAACTAAAAGTCAATCATAAATAGTAGATAAGAGAGGAGGTTCAATGAGGGGAAGTGGTTTAAAGTTCAGGACTTAGAGCTGGTTGTCATTCCACATAATCCACAATTCTGCTCTGAACGTGTATATCTGATCTCCCCCAATCTGTCCTAGATAGAGCTTAGACGTTGATGCAGGTCCACCAGCAGTGTCTGTAAACCAGAACTGACCACGGTGACAGGACTTTCACATATGCGGTGCACAGAGGTACATCAACTGGATGGTTCGGTTATGCAATCTGATACCTGGTAACAGGCTAAATAGATAGATCAGAGAAAGGAGCCAATACCACTAGAAGCCAGTGAATCAGGCACTGAATGGGCAAAAACATAAACAAGAAATAAATTGAGCCTCGCAAAAGATCCTGATCTGGATTTCAGGTTTCCAAATTCGTGTTTTACATGGTTTCTCTCAATCATTGGCCTGGGTTTCTAAGGATTCAGTTAAAAAGTCAACACAGTAAAAAAGTAGGCAAAGGCCCCAGAACAAGCATATACCTAATGCCCTACAACAATCATTTTTTCAGTATTTATTTACTGAATAAATTAATGAATGAATCGAATTTCTTATTTGAAGACCAACACCATATAAATAAATATTTTCTTAGAAAGAAATTTGAAGATGCTGGAAAATGCCCTCCACCATCACTACCTCCCCTCCTTCAATGACTAATATTCTTTTCAGATAATTCTCGCTCCCAAAATCCCATGTGTTTCATTTCTTAAGCTCTTCCTCTTAAATTAACCTATTTTAGCATTTGCTTAGTTACCGTAACATAACTGAAAGATACATAAACAATGACTGAAGATGAAAATTCTATTTGCTGCTAAACTAATACCAACAATCCCTCCTTTCACCCCCCTCCAAAAAAAAATCCACCATCTAAGGGTAACATGGACACAAGTTGTGAACAAGTGTTGTTAAACAGCACTCTGTGATGGTGCTATTTACTGGCTCCGTTAACACTAGCCTGCAGTACTAGTACGATAAACCAGGTGTTGATAGCTAACAATAGTGCAAATTGAAGTGACTGAACTTAGTGTTTGATAGGCAGATAAGAAATGAATAATTGAAGGCAGGGAGACAAACAGTGAAAATTCCTGCCTGATGAAACGGTAATCCTAAATTAAAGTGCAAAAAGACATGAAATGGCAGACACAGGTGTCTACCAGATCATGGCAGGCCTCTTATACTAAGCCAAGAAAATGAAATACTATTGTACTTACTAAGTGGGGAAGACAGGATGAAAATGAGATTTTCAAGAGGGATGAGCCAAGAGGAGGAGCACAGCATTAGGAAATAGAAGGATTCTGAAGGCCACGACAAATGTCATGGCAGAAAATGGTTAAGAAGATGAAATCATAGGGTGTAATGACCTTCTTGAGTGCTCATGGCATTCCCTCATCCGGAATGTCCAACCAATCCTATGTCACCTATAACAATCCTTCTCATTCCCAAGACTCAGCTCAAATATTTTCTCTTCCAAGGAGTCATCTCTTTGAGAACTGTTTCTTCATCTATTCTCTCACAGCCTTCTATTTGTTCCTCTTATAGCACAGTTCATTCTACACTGTATTAGAGTTAACTGTTTCCATGTCTACTGTTAGTTAACTGTTTTCATGCCTCCATTATATTACAAACTCCTTTAAAAAGGGTCCCTGGCTGATTCATCCAATTATACCCCTTCTCCCAATAAATTTAGCACAATGCCTTATGCACAATAGTTTGGACGAATAAATGAAGAAATTGAAATGTCTCAAAGAGACACTTTGCTGATTTTGCATTGCTATAATCTGTAACCAAATCCCAGAGCCAAGAGCAGGCATAAAATGATCAGAGGCAATTAGGCTGACTTCAGAAAACTCTTACCAGGGTATACAGAGGAAAAAAAGGAGTAACCGAAACATGATCTATTACAAGAAAATCACTGATATTTGTTTCTTTACAGAAATAGTTCTCTGTGCATCTCCCTGCAAATCATGACAATAATAACAGAGATCCAAGAACATTTTATCTGTAAACTGCAAACAGAAAAATACTGACATTGTATAAATATACCTATGTATGGGTCACTGAATAAAAAAGGTTTCTTTTCCTCTACCCCCTTGCTCCCCTTCCAACATTAAAATGGAAAAAGAAAACTCATCCTAATTGTTCCTTAGTTAGAAGTAACCAAGCATGAGCCCTTGGGGTTCCAGAAGAGTCTTGTTATGGAAGAGAAGGGAAAAGTGACAAAGATAGCAGCTCCTCTTATTTAGTTTCCAAGAATGGGAACTATGTCTATTTTCCCAGTATTAGCCAAAGAGAAGACTGGATACTAAGCTATTCATTAGCAACTTATCAAGCATTAGGGATCTCATAATTGAGGCAGGGTGAATTATAAAAGGAGAGCCATCCAGGCCTACTGGCTTCTTAAGAATTCTTCAGTATTAATACGACTCCTCCTAAATCCCTTTGAGGATAGCTGCTTAGATGCTGGGAGAAAATAATTGAACAATTTCATGGTGACATTAAACAGCAGCTCATAATTGACCTCAATATGAATAGCAATAAAGATGGAGAGAATGACATATGCTCTATTATATATGAGCGTGGGCAGGGTTCAAACCCTAATGCCTTTAACTCCATCAAGGAAAGAACACATGAGAAAACTGCTTAATAATCATGCAAAGCCTATTTGCTTTCTATAGCAGAGCTGGAGGTTTTCATATCACCTCTGCTAATTGACTACACTGAAATGATAGGACCACTCTCTGCAGCAAAAGAACTCTCAGATTTGCATTGATCCAGGAATTGACAGATTTGGTAGTGCCACTTGTTTCCTAAAAGGCCATTTCAATTGGCCAAATCAAAGTGAAGTGTTGTGCAATGTTCTGTGTAATCAGCATTAACAGCAGCTAAAGAATGGCTGGTCTTCAGAGTAGTAAGGCATGTTGCCAAACAGAAAGGTGATAGCTACTGCTGCCCCCGCCACCACCTTTTTCTTTTACATCCTGGACCTGACTGTATAAGCAGAGCTAGAGACGTTTACTTAGTTTTCTAATTCTTTAGACAACTGTGATGTCTGAAAGAGCAAATAGAGGCTGTTTGATTTTTGAAACTGGTTCCTCTGAGTATCTGCCCCCATACAAGTTTAAAGAAAATTCTAGACATAAAGGAAATACAAAATATCACCAAATGACTCATGAAGTAATTGTACAACCTTTATTTAAAGTCACTATCGGCTGGGCGCGGTGGCTCACGCCTGTAATCCCAGCACTTTGGAAGGCCCAGGCGGGTGGATCACGAGGTCAAGAGATCGAGACCATCCTGGTCAGGATAGTGAAACCCCGTCTCTACTGAAAATAAAAAATCAGCTGGGCATGGTGGCGCATGCCTGTAATCCCAGCTACTCAGGAGGCTGAGGCAGGAGAATTGCCTGAACCCAGGAGGCGGAGGTTGCGGTGAGCCGAGATTGCGCCACTGCACTCCAGCCTGGGCAACAAGAGCGAAACTCCGTCTCAAAAAAATAAATAAATAAATAAATAAATAAAGTCACTATCTTTCCTAGGCCTGCTCTTACTCTTGTATTTCCTCACACAGGTGCTCTACCATATACCCACTTGCCCACCCCCATTGTCTTTGGTTAGATTCTAGCACTGGACCGTAAGTGGTCTCCATGCCGCCAAGTCTGTCCACCATGCCTCTGTCCAACTAAGTAATCTAGCTAAATAAACTTGGGCCTCGAATGACTGAAACCTCTTACTGTGGCTGAAAAGACCCAACTGTCTTTGTGATTGTCAGTCTCTATTCTAATCTCCTGGACACTTTACTCACTCCCATCTCATTTAAACATTTATTGTAAATAGTACTTACAGCTCATGTTATAATTCATGTTATAATGGCAAGCCTCTTACATTTCCTAGACTCTTCCCTCAGCTGTGAATGACCATCCCCACTTTCCCACCTGGAAGGCCTCTCTTTATCCCCAGTACTTTACCAAAGTGTCACTGACTCTATAAGCTGCCTTCGTTCCCATACAAAGATTATTCCCACAAATAATATAAAAGATTCTTTTCCTATAGTATTCCTGCATCTTACACAGAGTTGTTTGATTGTATTTATCCTACTATATTAAAATTGTGTGTACCCATTCTCCTTTATCAGAAGGTGAGTAGCTCTCCAAGAGCTACTCCTAAAGTAAAGTGGTTGATTCAGAACACAGGCTTCAGAATTCCCTGATTTCAAGTCCTGACATCAGCCTTTTTCAACTGCATCACCCTGGGCAAGTCACCTAACCTCTCCATGTCTTATGTCTTTACTGTAAAATAAGGATCATGATAATATATAGCTTAGAGAGCTATTATAATTATTAGAAAAATCTGACTTCTATAAAGCTTTAGCATTGTAAATATTTAATGAGTGTTATTTATGATATTGAAAGGTAAATGACACCCATCTTTAATCTCCAATGGACATATGGTAGAGTCTTAGACATGAGAGTTAACTGGCCTGTGTAGGCTGACTTAAGAAAAGAAATACTAGTAAAGTTTATTCCAATAAAAAACACTTTGGCAGTGGTTGATGTTAGATTTTGTGGGCCATTTAGCAGGAAACATTCTTCTAAGAGCCCTAATACCTAAATGTCTTCATTAACTCCTTCTAGGTATGCTATTCTGTTACTTTTCAAACTTTAATTTTCAAGCACTCTCATCCTTTCTAGGATTTTGTTTCTGTACATATGCTGTCATTCTCTCCTGAACAGAATTTCCCCAGGCAATTCAGAATTAGCTCATGAGCTTACTTACTTAGCAGAAATGAACTTCCCAATTTCAACTTCACTGCTCACCTTAGAAAAGAAACAGGATTTCAGTAGTCCTCAACCTTAACTAATTTTGTAAGTATAAACATGGAATAATGCAAAATCCCCAAGAAAAAACTATATAACGCTTAAGTGAATACAAATACCATTGGTTTTCTGTGATATGTACACCACAGACATATCAAATTTTTAAATGCTAAATTTTTAAAAGAGATCTGAGTGTCAGTACAATGCTAAATTTACAAATTAATTCATCTGAGCAACTTAAAAATCACTTATTATTTATCTGTCCTTATAATAACCTTTTAAGAGTAGAGAACAGTCTGTAAAATTGAGCCACAAATAGGTACATGAACATTAAAAGTGATGGTAAAGGATGATCTTTGTTCAATTTTCCTTTCGTTAGGGAAAGAAGCTTGAAAAATTCAAAGAACATCCCTCCCCAAAAGCTCACACACACACACACACACACACACACACACACACACATACACACAAATAACTAAGCTCAACTAAAATGTACTCAGTATACTGTTGGGTTCCATAGAAGTTAGATCGCTTTCACAAATTGTGGGAAGTTGCAGCATTAAAAATTGAATTTTATCAGACACCTTTCAAACAAATGCCTAGCACATTAAATCAATCTTATGTAGCCAGTTACTAAATCACGTTTACAGTGTTTAAGGATTTTCACTATGTAAACTAAATTATGAAATTACTATATCTAGATATTAAAATTATGTTGTAAACATATATCTAGATATATGTTTACAATATAATTTTACCCAATAATTTCCTGATGGTTATCATTTTTCAGCTTTTCAACTTATGGTAAACATGGCTTTAAGTTTATTTAAGTAAAAAATAAATTATTATTTGTATATCCAATGATACTTTAAATACACTAAAATTCAATACATGACTTCTTTAAATGCATATTTGTTGCCTTTATTTCATATTGTCTTGAATTGGGGTTGCTAAAAATGACACAAGCCAGAATTCTTGAAATCAAATTATTTGTTTATTTATTTATTTATACTGGCAGAAGTTATAGTCCTTCTCTATATTAGAAAAAACCTAATGTCATTTTTAAAAGACAGATAAAAGTGTGCTTCCAAAGAACATTACAATGACATTGCCATTGAAAATTAGGGCCAAATAATTCTCCAGGGTGACCTTGAGATTCTATTTAGTGTACAAGCTGTAACTTCACTTTTGTGAACCTCAGTAGCTTTTAGTTAGGTTCAAGAGCTTTTGAATCTTACCTAGGTTTGCTCATCTTTTGGAGTCATTGCTTCCTGCATTGCTAATTAATGAAAATACATACTCAGCCTGCAGCAAATTCAGGAAGTTTATTCCTCATGAAAACCTAACGAAAAGGCTGAACTTACACAAGACAATAAAATTTGTTTAAATTCGAAAGTGCCCATTGGAAGCAGCATCAATTCTTTAGGGACACTAGGGTTCTATTAAGTAGAATCTTCCTTCACTGAGCCAGAGTAAAGTCAAGCCAACTTCCAAAGAAATATAACTTGCCACCAAGACTCCCTTGAGAAGATTCTACTAAGGCCAGACAAACCTCATTTCTCCTCCTCCAGGTCCTCATATCATTCTGTGGAAGCCAGCTGCAGAGGTCAGAATCTCCTCACTTAATTTATTTTGTTCACAGCCTTGTCCCACAAACAAGCAAAGAGAAACATATTTTTAAGCTTGAATGGCTGCTTTATAGGCACATAGACTATGCATCTATACTGCTGACGTATGCTGTAGTTAAGAAAATATGCTTTCTCTGTTTCCAGACTTCTAAACAGGGTAATGTCAACTCCCTTCTCCAGCTGTTCCAGGCAGTTATCTTTACCAGCTGTTTAACGTTTTCAACAACGACATACTTCTGCATGTCTGAAATATGTGAAACTTCAAAACAGCCCTTTCATGTTTCTACCCAGGGTAAACATCAAAACACTTCCTGTTCCTAAAAATACTAGAGAGTGAAAGAGGCTCATTTCAAAACTACTGTAGCTTGTATGCATGTCATTTCATCAGCATTCTCTCAACTTTATATTTACCATTCAAGTAAACATGGGGTTGGGAGTGTAGTGGTCTAGTAAATCATGGGCCTTTTAAGGCAGATAATCATTAGGGATCTTGAAGAATTCTGGCTTTCAGAGAAAATTTAAAAATATATATCCTAAAGTAACGGTCTTCAAAATTTATTGCTATGATATCCTCCAGAAGGATTTTGAAAAACTACCCAGTTACACATTTTTAAGTTGATGTCTAAAAATGTTATCATAAGCTGAAATGTTTTTTTAAATATGTACTTTTGTATGTAACATATCATGACTGCTTTAAATATATTTCTACCAAACCAGGGTACATTTTGGGTCTTCCAATTATGGAAAATGTCTGTTATAACTTATGCCCAAAATGACAAGGCCAGTTCTCATTATTAAAAATATTTAATAATATTTACTTTTACATGTTAATACAGCCCTATGACAATTTTGTCACATCTGAATTTTAATTTTAAGGTAATTTTAAGGGAGATGAAGAGGTCCAAAGACAGCAAGACATCAAGACAAACTGGCTATCTGTGTATTATTTAATGATTATGAATTTCTTCAAGCTTTTTCTATTTATTTACTCATTTCAATTTTGAAAGCTCTTAGATTTACCTTTAATTGACTCCACAGGCACAATTTCAAAACAAGAAATTAAAGAATTCCCATGGTTTAGGGGACTAGAGGGCAATTTATTCCACAAAGAAAAAGAAATCAACTTTTTTTATTTTACAAGATTTACATTTGAAAACTGGAATTATGACACTAATTCTACAAATATGACATGAAAATGGCATCTAGGATTTCAATCATATTTCTAACCAGTTTTCAGAGCCACATTTTAAGAGGCTAAATCAGGTTGTCAATGTAAATATGATTGCTATGTATTCCCAAAAATCTACAGTTTATCTATTGAATGTGTCCTGTAAGTCCATCATTCCCATGGAGGCAAACAAGACCAATAGAAAAAAAAAAAAAATGCCTCTTACTCTGAGAAACATTCAATCTGATTGGGGACTAAAATTTATACATCTGAAACAATTAGGAAATCATTCTGGAAACCCAAGAAATTGTTAGTGCTGTGAGGCATTTTAGTTAAAGAAATGGACCTTGGACTCTACCAGACCTGGGCTTCAATTCTGGTTATAAATGACTTCCCAGTGGCTCCAACTTCCTTGCAGGTAAAATCGGGACAATGAGGAGAGCAGGCAGAGTAGGTAAATTACAGCCCCTGGCCAAATCCTGCCCAGTGCCTGTTTTTGTATGACCTGTGAGCTAAGAATGGTTTTTACGTTGTTAAATGGTTAGAATATTTGAGGAAAAAAAAAAGCTATTTCACAATATGTGAAAATTATGTAAGATTCAAACCTCAGTGTCCAAAAATAAAGCATTATTGTAATACTGCCGCACCTATTTATTAACATATTATCTCCAGCTGCTTTTGTACTGAAACAGCAAAGTTAAATAGTTGCAACAGAGACAATTAGCTCTGTAAAGCCTAAAATATTTACTATCTGGCCCATTGCAGAAACATTTGCCAAGATCCCTATTTTAGAGGATTAAAAGAAATACCACGACTAAAATGGTTAACATACTACTGGACATACAAGTCCTCAATAAACAGTAAATATGATGATTGTTTTGTAAGCAGCCACAATTTAAACCCAATTTACAAATTCAAAAGTAAACAAGCCTACAAAAGGCATGACTTATCCCCAAGTGGCCATTAAAACCCCTACAAAATGGAAATATTGGCATGGTCTAAACTATAACCATGAAATGCACATAGAACCTGTCATGCATGGATTATGGAGAACTGACCACCAGAAAGAAATTGTTGCTGTATTATGTATTCCGTTTGAATGGACGGTGACTCAATTCTTCAGGCTTCTACCTACCTCAGGACTCTCACACGTCATGTCCCATAATGGGTATACACCTTCCTCTGCTCATCCCAGGTTTCTCCTTCCCACCCATCAGGTCTTCCCTTAAATATCGCTTCCTCAATCACTTCATCCTAACACCTCTTTGGTTTCCTTCATAGTACCCTTACAATTACATATTTGGGTGATAATTTACAATAATTTGTCTCCCATCCAGATTATCCCTTAACTCCAAGAGTGACACAATTGGTCTTTGTCACCATCATATACCTGGCTCCTAGAAGACTGAAAGATAATGAGTATCTGTTGAATGAATGCCTGTAACCCTGGAGGTCACCATTAAAGAACAATGGGCAACAGCAGGAAGTGCAAATAAAGAGACTATCAGAAAAAGAGAAACCTCAGCCCTTTTACCCTCCCTTTCAACCCAGAGTCAGAAAATACAATGTTCATTAAGTTGTGAGTGAAATTTCAAAATTGTCAGCAACAAAATTTATTTTGTGTACCTACCATATTAAAAACACACTTCTAGGCATCAGGGGAAATAAAACTTCTATATGTTAAAAGTGCTGACTCCTCAGAAGCTCACAGTACAGACACAAAATTCCAATACAAGCAGACTCTGAAAATAATGGAATGGAAACACAAAATTTTATAAGATTAAGGGAGAAGAATGTTTATGTTGGCTGAAAAGATGTGGAAAATCTTGGAGGAGAAAAGAGTTAATCTGAATCTTAAAGCATGATAAAGTTCAAACACAGCTAGGAATCAGGTATTTTGAGCCCAACTTGAGAAAAGGCTCAGTTGGGAAAGCAAAGCAAGTGTTCAGTAAACAGCCATCTTAGTCAACTAAGATATAAAAGTGGTGGTTAGAAACATGATCTCTAGAATCAAACAATCTGAACGGTAAATCTTAGATCTACTACTTACTAGCTCTGTGTCATTGAGTAAATTGCTCTTTCTCTATAAGCCTCAGTTTCTTCACCAGCAAAATGGAATAACAATATTATCCACCTTAAATCATTCTTGTGAGGGTCTAATAAAACACATGAAAGAGTGACAGGCGATGTTTATCCCATTGTAAACACTCAATATAACATTAGTTCTCATTGTTTTTATTATCCTTCTTTTGTAACTATAGGTGTGAGAAATAGTATCCTGCTTTCTCATCTCTGCTTTTCCTATGCTATTCTAAACTAAGCTATTCTCTGGTAGCAAATTAAACATTTCTGAAACTGCATGAGCACTTTCCAGTTTCCGGGGTGCCATTGCGTACACAGAAGCAACACCTAATTGAATAGTAGCCTAATAGCCTCAGAAAGCCGATGCAATTTTTTAAAAAGACTGTTGAGTTAAAAATAGGAAACAGTTCAAGCAGGGAGAAAATGAGCTTCTGTGTGTTGCCTTGACATTATTCCTCAATAACATTTTTAACAGAGCAAAATTTAGCAAAAAAACTAAATAAATATGCAAATCCTAATTGCTTACCAGTTCAACAAAATTGGAGTCAATTACTGTGAAAAGGTCCCTGTTTCTAGGAAGAATCATTGATGAGGGCAAAAAGATATATCTAAGTTAAAATAAATACACCAAGTCAAAGAATTAATATTTACAAATAGCAAAATGTGAATTCCATTTTTTAACTATTTTTTCCATGAACAGATTGAGTTACTGCAAAAACTAGATGGCTTAAGTTTCAGGATCTTAATCACATTTTTGAGATAAGGCAGGTTTTGTCTCTATCATGTAAAAAGACGTGACATCTGTAAATGCTCTGATTTTACCACTAAATCCTTGAAAATGTTAGCATTTTCTTGGAGAGACAAAGCAACATCTAAAAGGAGCTTGGCCAGTTGACTGTTTTATATGGCGTAGGAGTCTTGATTGGAAGCAGAAGCATCACTCTAGGGTTTGGCTAACCATAATTAAACCAAGTCTCCTGGTAGCCTAGACCTGGACTGACTGACTGACTGACTGACTGACCGACTGACTGACTGACCGACCGACTGACTTATTTATTTTATTTTATTTTGGAAGGAAGTGGAGAACTCTGCATGCAGAGTTTCATATCTAAACCCACCCCAGTATCTGTCTCTCTAGTAATGCTAGATGCTTGCCCCAAAATGTTTTATTAGTGTCAGAATCCAAGTAGATTCCCAACATAGTCAACTTCCAAAAACTAGGAAATATAGAATGAAGCTAGGACATGGGGTCAAGGCTCCAGGTTCACGTTCACTTCAGGCTGTCACAGCTTCTCAGCGCCATCTAATAGAACTTTCTGCTATGATAGAAATGCTCTATGCCTGCACTGACTCCTAACCCCTAACCCCATGTGGTTATTGGGCCCTTAAAATGTGGCTAATGAGACTGAGGGACTGAATTTTGATTTATTTTAACACAGTTAAATAGGCACTTGTGCCTAGTGACTATCTATTTGATGGTGCGGCTACAACGGTAGACCTGCCATCTGATCTATTTGTCCTTTCCCAGAGCATAGCTTTTAACAGCTTCCAGCCAGCCCCAACTTCATATTTGGTTCAAGATTTCACATTTATTCATCAACTTCTCTTCAGGTTATCTTTTTTGTTCTTTTGCCGACTTGACCTGCTCTATCTGCATGACCCATGCTCTTCTCTCCCCTGGAGCCCAGTGCCAGAAGCTGATCTCCTCACCCTCACTTTTTGCTGGGTATAGTTCTCTCTCTGGTACACCCTCCCTCAGAAACCACTCTTCTACCATCTCCTGTCTTCACAGGATTCCATTCACATAGTTCCCAGTTTTCTTCTCCTGTTTGCTGGTGAGCATACTTACTTTCTCCTTCTGGATAGTAGTATTTCAAGAACTAATATTGTACCCATCAAAAGTAACAACTTTCACAAGTCTTGCTCAAAAATCTTACACCTTGTGGCTTAATATAATGAAAGTGACTACACCTGACATACAAAGATAGTTCAGCTCCACCTCTAATTCTCTGATTCTCAGATCCTAATTTAGGTGTCCATTCTCATGGTATACTTTAAGATTAGTCTCCATTTTTTATTATTCACCTATAGCCTTCTTTCCACAGCCCAGAACAGAGGAAAAATATTTTAGTTCTGTTTGATATTTCTAAGTGTCAGTTATCCATGTGTGAAAGCAGGCAAACTTTATGCCACCAGAAATTTATTTTAAATCTTTTTTCCTCCACTGATAATAACATACTGCTTTATTCTTAAATTACAAACTTGGGTAATCTAGTTTTTTTTCTCATTTATTTCCATATAGTGCTAATACTGAAAGAAAAATTTTTAAATGATGGTATACATGTAAATAAATTGTACACTTATCAATCTTATTTCCATAATTGTAAACAATGAAGTTCCAAAGTGTTCTAAACTTTTATGATTTTATAATCACATTTTAAGCACCCTTTCCATGTCAACCCAAGTGTAGTTTTGCAAACATTTCTGACACCAATTAGAGGAGGGTGACTGCTCAGCTCCTTCATCTTGGAACACAAGATAAACAGGAATGTACTCCAATTACCAGGTGTGTGCCATGTGACTCCATTCAGAATCCACTGGGCACCTGACCTAAGCCACACTCATCTTGCCCCAAAGTCTTCCAAGATGGAACCAAGGAAAAAGAGTCAGTACCTCTCTGGAGGGCTCTAAAAATTAAAGTGTGGTAGCCTTCAACAACCATGTTCCCCACCATGTAGTTATGTGGTCTATTTTGCAAAGAGGAGGCCAATGTGCAAAAATAAGCAGCGATTCCATTCCTTTTTTTTTTTTTTTTTTTTGCACTGTCCTGGGGCCCAGCTTTTCCTGTGTTTCCTGATTTATATCAGATATCCCAGCACAGTTTTAATAAATTCCCTCTTTTTTGAGTTAGTTCAAGTTATGTCTGCCACTTGAATCCATAGCGTCATTTAATATAAGGTATTTAACATGTTTAAAAAAAAAATTCACGCCTACAGCCAGGAACAGTGGCCTGCACCTATAGTCCCAGCTATTTTGGAGGCTGATTGGAGAGAATCCCTTGAGCTCAAGAGTTGGCGCCTATAGGGCACCAGGTCACTGCAGTAAATAGCCACTGCACTCCAGCCTTGGCAACATAGCAAAACTGCCCTCCAGCCATCTCAATTAAAAATTTAAAAATTTTAAAAATCTTCCCGTGAATAAAAGCAGCATTGTGGATAAGAATTAGAGATAAATACACAAACCCAGGAAATTTTAAATAAAGGATTCCACAGCAACTATTTTCAAATAAATGTCACAAATATATTAAGGTTATGAGAAACATGATGCCTGAGATATGACTAGGCAATGAAAAGAAACAACATTGTGAATTCTCTGACATGTAAAGTCTTAACTGTATTTTGAAACTGTTTTTACATAAAAATAAGAGAGAATATAATTTATAAGCAAGTATAGCATGATCAGATTTTTATTATTTATGATTATCTAATAATTATCTATGTATCCATCTTTATATATTCAGAGAGAATTGCCTGGAGTTTTTACCTAATGTCAACAACAGTCTTTTCTCTAAGGGATAGAGTATTACATAATGTTTTATTTTTTCCTTTATGGTCTTCTGAATTAAAATTCCCAACTCAAATCAATGGAAATACCTTACTCCAATGTTTTACATTTATCAAACACGTAAAACAACACAGAAAACCAACCCAGAGAAAGATCTTAGTGCTATTCCAACTACAATGCAAAAAGTCAAAAGTTTCAAAAATCACTACTTTTATCCTAAAATAAATCTCCAATTTATTTTATAGTATGTGAAGCTTCTACTAGATATGTGTGTGCATATATATATATTCATTATTCTCTTAACATGCCACTCCTTCTCCTAGAATTTTTGGTCTTCCTCTTCCTTAATCCCCTTTCCGCCTTGCTTATTTGGCTCTAATCTTCAAGACTGAATAAAACTCATGTCTTCCTTAAGAACTTCTCTGACCATCTCAGTACTCAGGGTCCTCATTTTCTCGTAGATTCTGTGGTCTCTACTTGCATATTAGCAATCAATTTGGCACTAGTGCATGTGACATTGGGTTTTAAGTTTCTATGAATTATTATTGAATTTCATATTAAAATCTCTACTCTTTGAAATCAGAAATAAATTCTTAAGCCCATTTGTACAACAACCTCCCTCCACAATCTTCTCCCCTTCCACTCCTGTTCTATGGGGTTCTAGTATAGTATTCCAAACTGAATGTTTTGGGATTTGAATTTCCAGCATTTTAGGTCCTCAGTTTTTATTGGATTAAAATTTATATTTGATTTAGTCAACTGATTCCATTCTTATCTAACCAACTAAGATAGATATGGTGTGTTCATGATGAGATCATTCAGACTTTCTATGTCACTACCTCTTCATCTCTACAGCAAACTGTATTACAAACCTCTCCACGATAACTTGTAAAGGGTCAATGTCTGTCCCACACTGAGCTTCCTAAAATGTTATCCCAATATTCCTATGAAAAAATATTTGAGGAAGAAACAGTTCTATGGCTCTAACCAGGAATTCACCTATTGAGATCAAGAAGTACTTCTTTCCAAAGCTCCATAAAACCCTCCAGATAAAAATGTGGCACTGTCACAAATTGCAAATTGGCATGAAAAAGAATCTGAAAAGATTGCCAAGGCTGGCTGTCTGCCTGCCCTGCCCAATCACTTAAGAGAGTAACACCAACTAATTGCAAATGTTTTAACATATGTGATGCACACTCATCTTTTTTATTTTAATACACAAAAGAAGCTTCTTGAAATACAAACAGTCCAGCCAAAACATATCATATTACCAGATTGAGTGCAAGGACGCAAACAGATTCATAAAACACATTTAAGACTCTTAGATATGAGACACTTTGATGTAAGAGCAGCAAGACGGGGGCAAGGTCTCCTGGTCCCTAAGACTCTTTCTACTGACTTTGGCTCTTTCATCCATAATCCTGGTTATGATTTATGCATGAATGATTACATCAAGTTATACTAAAAGAATTGAATTACTCTCTAAGAATTCTGTTTTAGTAAGGCCCCAATTCAAGATCCATAATAAAGGATTGTTTGTAGCAAAAACACAAAACTTCAATTGAACTCCCCACTCTCAGGCAGAGCAAGCATACCTCATTTGGACCCCACAAGCAGAGCTGGGAACCTGTTAGCAGGTTGGATCCCTTTTACAGTGGCACAAATAAATGGAAAAGGCAACTCTTTATATTTTAAAAACACAGAAGAAAGAATTATATCTGTCCAAATAAAATATTTCATGTTACCAGATGTTGCAGACATAGAATGATTTTAGAGAAAGTCCCTAAAATTACTGATATTTCCCTATGAACGGAGAGCAGTAAAAACATTTGAGTAAACCAATTTCCAGACTTTGAACACTACTGACATCTCCAATATAGAAAAGTAATCAAAATGTAAAATGACAACTTTTTAACTATAGAGAGGCCTTAAGTCAAAATTTTTTTAACACAGAAAGAGATACAGATAGTCCTGGTTACCAAAACAATTCCTATGTGATCAGTCTAAGTAGCCTAAATGAGACAGAAATATTTTAAGATGTATAGTGCAAAGAAATATGAGATTGTGAATAATGAGAAAAGGCCACTGAGATAGGCAATAATTTGAAATGGGATACCTTGGACACAAAGGATTGTGAAATTACTAGATGTTTAAATGTTGAAAACAGACAACTTCAAAGCTTAACAACCATCTCCATTCTGATCCCACAGATATCACTTGCAATCAGTGGTTAAGGATCTAACAAATCACAAATGTATTTTGAACAAGTCCTCCAAACCCATAACACTGATCATATTTCCATGACACTTTATCCCTCTGTGATAGCATTTAGCACTTTGTTTTGTATTTGACCTCTGAGTGTTTATTTGTCTCTTTAGAAAGTTTGGCTTATTAGATCTTGACCTCTTAAAAGAAGTCTTATTCATCTTTGATCTCCCAATTAAACCTAAAGTAATAGCTTATATATAATAAAAATATAAATGCATATTTGTTAAATAAATTAAAACTTTATTTTCTATTGAGGAAGACAAGTCTGTAGGGGAAGAAGGAAAACTAAGCTATTTCTGAGCTCCTACAGTAATTGGGGAACAATGTTATTGGTGCTTCAATAGTCACTTTTAATCTTCATAGTTAAGAAAATCCTATACAGAGGTTAAGATTACAGGCTCTAGAGTCTAACTATCTAGGGCCAAGTCCTGATTCCACCTTATAGCTCTGTAAGACTTGGCAAGTTGTTTAACCTCTCCAGGCCTCAGTTTGATCATATACAAAATTAAGATAATAATAGTACTTACCTCACCAATGTGTTATGAATATTCATTGAGTTAATACCTGTAAAGTACACAGAACAGCATCCATGCAGATAACTGTGTTCTCACTGTATGCCATTAGCTACTGGAAGCTTGAACACCACTTTAAATCTTCCATATGTAAACAAGGGCTCTATGACCAGGCTCTGTAGCACGAAAGAATAACTTGCTTCCCCACCTCCCCTACACCGCTTAGAGGAACTCCCAGAGATGAAGAGCAAATGGAAGGGAATTACCTGCCCTCTCACCTTTGTCAGTTCTCAAGTCCTGACCACCTGGCAAATGTCTGTGAACTACTGTGGCTGCAATAGTTGCTCTTGGACCCTGTTCAATATCTGATTTCTCTACCAGAAAACCAGATCATGGCATCCTTCGCCAGGGTAGTGTCATTTTCAATTCCATCACTAAGTGCTGTGTAACACATTTTGTAAAGCCCCTGCAACTCAGGCTCTCCCACTGTAAGATGGGGGTGATCATGGGGTAATAAAAATAATTATAGCAAACATGCACTGAATGCTTAGAATGTGTTAGGCACTGACCTTACTCCACTTAAAATTCACATAATCTTATGATACAGGTGCTATTATTAACCACATTTTACATACAAATAAGTAAAAACTGAGGCATAGTGAGACCATGTAACTAGTCTAAGGCCACATAGCTAATAAATGGCTGTGTCAGGATTCAAACTCAGACACTCTGATTCCAGAGCCTAGAAGGCATTTTATAATGCCTGTCTACCTACAGTATATGGTTGGGAAATGCCAGATCTGTGTACCTATTATATGAAGTCATAATAGATCTACAGATTGGCAGACAATTTAGAAGTCAGAGCAGGAGTCCCCATTATTTCCCTGTGGACAAGAGAACATCCAGCCTAGACTTGAGCAGATCCCTAAACACAACTTTCACACTTTTCATGAATTGGCCCCTGCTTATCTCTTCAGTACCATTTGCCTTTCCCCAACACCATGACCATCAAACTTCACCCCACCCACGTGAACTTGTCTCAGTACCCTAAACATGTCATAATTCCATCATCTCTCTATTCTAGATCTTCTCAACTCCCTATTCTCCATGCTCAGAGCACTGTGCCTAGCTCCATTTCACCTGGCTCACTACTGATGGCCATGGTGGCCTGTCTCAAGCAGCTACTACAGGAACACCAGCTGCAGCAGGGAAACCAGCAGGGACCAGGAACAGGCAGGAACCCTGCCCTCTACCGAGTAAAAGGGATAGGAGCCCCATGCTCCTGGACACAGGTGCAGCTATCCAACAGTAGCTCCAGACCCAGCATCCCGGGCTATCTGGGACCAGAAAGCCACCCCGCCCCCCTCAGGCTTGTAGTCACTCCCTAGCCTCTACCCACTCCCAGTGCCTGCTCCAATTTTGGAGCAAAGCTGTGGCCAAACCTGGGCACTGTGGCAACCCAGCCAAGTGTGAGCACATTCAGGGTGGTGCTGACAAGCCAGCCACCTGCTGCCTTGGCCCCCTCCAGACTTTGGGCACCAACAATCAGGAGAGGAAGGCCAAGGAGGTGCTGAGGGTGGCTTGGCATAGGCCTGCAGCTGCCCCTCAGCATGAACAGCCTGGGTGCCATGGACAACATGATTGATGGCAGCAAGAGGCTGACAGGCTCCTGGGTGGAAACGGGTGGGTCCCTGGTGAAGCCCCACCTTCAAGTCAGGGACAGCCTGAAGCATGGGGGCCGGGCTGTTAGTTCCAGGTAGAGTCAGCGCCCAGAGTGAAAATTTATGGATGGTGCTTTTTCTGGCCCACTATGAGGCCCATGAACCAATCAGCATGTACTTCCCTCCCTTCTGAGCCCATAAACACCCCCCACTCACTCAGCCAGACTCACACAGGTGTCCAAACTACCAGCTGCAGGAAGAAGTAACCTACTTTGGGTCACCAGGATGACCTTCCTGCAGAAAGGAGCTACGCACTGTGGAGCTACCCACTGCATGTCTCCTCTCTGCTGAGAGCTGGACACTCATTGGGACAACCTGTCTGAAGAAAGGAGCTATACACTTCAGGTGTCCTGTAAGCTGTTCTGTCACTCAGTGAAGGTCCTCTCCACCTTGCTCACCCTCCAGTTGTGCGTCTGCATACCTCATTCTTCCTGGAGGCAGGACAAGAACTGGGGACCTGCCAAATGGCAGGACTGAAAGAGCTGTGCTGAAATGAAGCACAGCCCCCACTCACGACATTGTGGCATACAGTCAGACACTATGCTGGTGCCTGGAGCTGCCCACCCTGCCTCAGCAGCCAGCATGCCTGGCTGTGTACAGAGGCCAGACCCCAAACTCGTTCACCCATACACCCTTCACCACGCTGCACCTGGCTCGCCCTTGGCAGGATCTGGCCTGGTATCACAAGCATAGGCAGAAGGGGCAGAAGGCATCACTGGCCACAGAGGGTTATGGCTAGCAAAGCAGCACCCCACGGATCCCATGACACTATTACTTAGTTTAAATGGCAATTTCTCTGGGGAGTCCTTTTTTGACCTTCTCTACTCTCCCTTCCAAATAAGTTGAATGTCACTACTTTGTCCCCTAGTTCCCTACAATTTCTCATTTTGGCTTCTATCACACTGGACTATAAAAGCTCTGTTTCATGTGTGTGTTTCCTTCTACACTCGAAGCTCAGTGAAGACTCCAGCATGTTGTGCTTATCATTAGGATATAGTCTGGATTTGTGTCGCCTGCCAAATCTCATGTTGAATTGTACGTAATCCCCAATGTTGGAGGTGAGGCCTGGTGAGAGGTGATTGGATCCTAGGGGCAGATTTTCCCTTTGCTGTTCTCATGATAGTGAGGGACTTCTCACATAATCTAATTGTTTAAAAATGTGTAGCACCTCCCTCTTCACTCTCTTCCTCCTGCTCCAGCCATGTAGGACGTCCCTGCTTCCCCTTTGCTTTCGTCAGGATTGTAAGTTTCCAGAAGGCTTCCCAGCCATGGCTTCCTGTATAGCCTGGGGAACCATGAGCCAATTCAACATCTTTTCTTTATAAATTACCCAGTCTTAGGTAGTTCTTTATAGCAATATAAGAATGGACTAATATACATTATGTTCCCAATACCTGATACATATATGCCTTTAATAAGTATATATTTTTTTAAAAAGGAAGAACAGAAATGAGAAAGAGAATGGCTTTCCCTTCCATCCTAACCCCTCTGGGGAAAATTTCAATAAACCTGAAGCTTCTAGGATTGTAAACCAAAGATTTCTAGAATGGTAGAGGTGGAAGGTGAATGTAATGGACTCCCATTTGGTACTTGAATGTAACTCCTTTTCTTCCTCAGGGATTTAGCATTTCTCAGGGATGAGCACTCATTCAGAACACTAGAGGCCTAGATGAATTGATGGTTATGCTTTTAAAAATCCAAATAAAAGGAAAATGTTAAGAAAATAAGAACAATTCTATCTGCCAAGTTCCAGATGTTAAAATACTTCATTGATAGAAGGACTGAGATTTGAAGAAAGCAGGTGCCCTAAATGCTCTGGAAGGAATTTAAGCCTAACAGGCCCCAGAAACTACTTTTCTCCCTCTGCAAAAGAAGGAAAAAAGAGTGACCAACACAAGTCAGCCTGCATGAATATAGCAGATTCAGCTTGGATGTCACAGAACTTCACTCAAGTGCCAATCACCAGAATTCTAAGCTATCCAGAGGTTTGGCTGGATCACTGCCAGTCAGTACTATGACTGATATCTTTTTCTTAAGACATCGAAACATTCAAAAATTAAAGGAAAATATGTTCAGTTGCTGCCTCTTCAGCAGCTTTGCAATTTTCCAAGGATCAGCCTCTCTCTCATTCTCAGCCCCCTAATCTCCAAGCAGAGTAATAGCTTCTTCTTGCCCGAGGAAGCAGTCTCTGGTTAGTAATTCAAGAATTATTCGTTTCCTAATATTTTTCTGCCAGGAGTAAGTGGATGTTAGTTAAATGTAAGACGTCATGTAACACCCTGTCTCTCTCCTTCCCTTTATTTTCAATCTTTCAAGGTGTCATAGTCAGTAGAAGTATAAACTTTTAACAACAGCAGCCTGTGACTATCTCCTCTAAACTCCATATTCAATCAGCATTATCTTTCACCCATACCCATTCTCGACTCAGCATATAAATGCTGCATAACCACCTTCCTTAAGTTCTCTTCCATGGAAAGTCATAAGCCCTGTCCCTACACTTACATGCCCCTTCCCCAGTGAAGCAGGCTTCAGGGACTCAGCCTACTTTGTTCTCCTTAACTAACAGCCACTGCCCATTTTACACTTTTTAGTTCTTGGCCAAAAGCAGTTGTGGAATTGCATAGACGTTTCCCAGCTATCTCCACTTACTGCTCATGATAACAAATACATAAACCATTTTTTTATATAAAGACTTTGCTTTTTCTCTGTAGGTCTAAAGACAGAGGCATTCAATGCAGACAAATGTCTGACCCCCTTCTAGATGATTCCCTAGATGCCCTCAAGGGATTTAATAGGGATGGCTGTAGCTGGACCATCCTTCAGGCTTTCTGATAGCCCCTGTGACCTATGCTCCAAAACACCGCCAAAGATGCTTCTGGCAATCAGGCAGAACAATTATGTGAATTAAATGAAACCAAGTGGATAAAACAAATTGCATTTTGAATTTTGTGTCATAAAACTGGAATTCCGGCAGGGCGCAGTGGCTCACACCTGTAATCCCATCACATTTGGAGGTCAAGGCGGGCAGATCACCTGAGGTCAGGAGTTCAAGACTAGCCTGACCAACATAGTTGGTCTACTAACTATGGTCTACTAACTACTAACATTTCTCTACTAACAATACAAAATTAGCCCGGCATGGTGACACATGCCTGTAATTCCAGCTACTCAGGGAGGGTGAAGCAGGAGAACCACTTGAATCTGGTAGGCGGAGGTCGTGAACGAGCCGAGATTGCACCACTACACTCCAGCCTGGGCAACAAGAGTGAAATTCCATCTCAAAAATAAAAAACTTGAATTCCATGAATCTTCGATCAATAGCCAAGTTTCTTATTCTACCACAAATGAGTTATAATTTTAGGTAAGTCTTGTCTTTGCCTTCACTGAATCCTCTCTTTTAAAGCCAGGTATTTTGTTGCTCACTGTCTATCTGTCAAGGATACTCCAATAAAGAAATAGTAAGTGCTAATAGATGAAAGGAGTGGAAAGGAAATCTGAGTTGAAGTCCTAGTTCAGCCACACACTGCACTTTGAGTTTCTCCCTTTAACTTTCACAAGCATGTGATACTGAGTGGTCTAAAGTGATGAGTACCTGGCCCCTGCCTGCTTCTCTAGCATCATCTAGCACCATGTGTCCTCTTGCTTGTCCTGATCCATCTATACCTGAGTTCTTTCAGGTTTTCAAACAACACATGCTGTATCTGACTCAGGGCTTTAATATGCCTAGAATATTCTGCCTCATCTTCACCTACCATACTTTTTCTGTTTGATAGCTCCCTCAATCTTGTAAGGCTCAACTGAACTAAAATGCTTTCATAGAAGGCTTTCTTGGTCCTTATATTACTTTGGCTTCCCCATGTTTTATGTTTCCATAGCAACTTATGCCTGAATCTTGGCAGCAAGCATGCATGCTCTGGTAAACATTTAAGTGTTCCTCCCCTCTTCAGTGAAAACAGAGACTTTGTCTGCCTTTATTTCTGCTATGACCCTAGTACCTAGTTCATGACCAGCCTACAGTAGTTACTCAATATAGATTTGTTAATTCCTTATGTATAAAATTTGCTCTACTTTCAGAGGACTATAGTTATTGTGTGCAAGTACTTTGCAAACAACAAAAGTAAATTGCAGATTGCTAGAAAATTCTAAGTCACTACTATTATCTATGGTATGAATTCTGAAAAGCTCAAATTGTAACTATTTGCTGAGGCTATAGCTGAACTTTATTATTGTTTGGGACATGGCTGAGATGGGAATACAGATAGTCCCGGACTTAATGATGGTTTTATTTAGGATTTTTCAACTTTACAATTGTGCAAAAGGGAGACACATTCGATGGAAACTGCACTTCAAATTTTGAATTTGATCTTTTCACCTTACAATATTTTCAACTTACAATGGGTTTATCAGCATGAAAGCCCATCATAAATCAAGTAGCTCTATACTACACTCCTCTGTTATAGAAGGGAGAATAATACCTTCAGGTAGGAACCAGCGCTGGAATCTACTGCAGTGTAACAAATCAGTCCAAAAGTTAGTGGCTTAAAACAATA
Organism: Cebus imitator; assembly: GCF_001604975.1. Classification (NCBI taxonomy): domain Eukaryota; kingdom Metazoa; phylum Chordata; class Mammalia; order Primates; family Cebidae; genus Cebus; species Cebus imitator. Next base: position 6,175,018 of record NW_016107352.1, on the reverse strand, counting down.
AGAAACATTGATTATTTTTCATGATTTTGATGGGGAAAAACTGTAAAAGTAGCATGGTTAGATATTCCTGGCTCGGAGTATTTCATGAGGTTTCTATCAGAGATTGGCTGGCACTGCAGTCATCTAAAGGCTTGAGTAGGCTGGGAGATTCACTTCCAAAGTATCTGCTCACTCATATGGCTGACAATTTGATACTGGTAAGTAGCCTCAGTCCCTCTTCAAAAAAGCCTCTTTCAAGTGAGTTAAGGAGCAAGTGATTCAAGAAAACAAGATGGAAGACCCAATGGCCTTTGAAACCAAGCCTTGAAAATCACACATCATTACCTGTATAATACTTGTTCAGTCACACAGGCAAACCTTCACTCACTGTGGAAGGAGACTACACAAGGGCACAGTATCAGGTGGTAAGGAGTACTGGAAGCCTTCAAGCCGGCTTCCACCAATGATGTATTTTTCTCTGTCCAGAGTCACTGGCAGAGTACCTCATGCATAGTATGTAATTGAAAATAAATGTTTAAAGGGAGCTATGGCTGGAATCATGGATCAACAGATGAAAGGGTGGTCCAAGGAACAGATGCTACATAGTTTTTTATGTTAACAGTGGAAAAAAGCAAGAAATATACTGAAGCAAGTAATGAAACTACACATGCATATTCCCCCAATCATCACAACAAAGAAGATTGTTATTCTCCTGGTTTGGGGGACAAGTATTAGTGATAGCAGGAGAAGACACATACCCCCGCAACAATTCCCAGGTTTTCTGAACCGAGTCTTACTTCTTCTTGATCTACTAGCATAGCTGTGAACAAAATGTATGGCTACGTGGACTTTATCATTTATACTAAAAGAAACGATAAGAGGATTAGAAACTGCCATAGTCAATCTTTTTTGCATTATCCTTGTAATGGAAATTCAGAATTTAGATACTCCTGTGGATATTATGCAAATACATTAAACAATACAGGGAGGATTTGAGCTTTTAGAATTTCTGACTGATACAAGCATTAATATAATTATCATTTCAAAGTTCTAGTAATAATATTATTTGCATTTTCCTTTGCCCTGTTTTTTATAAGAATTTCTAAATATTTCAGTAAATATTTGTAAATTTTCACATAAAAGAGTAAAGGCCATTCAGAGTAAGAAAGGAGTTTTACAGACCAGAATTGATTACTTTAATATTCAAGCTAACTAGTTCATCCGGAAACATAGCTCTGACCCTATAGGAGTTTATAATCTAATGAACTCAAAAGAAAATCAACATTTCAATGAAGAACAACCATCATCAGTATAAGGAACAAGTCAAAAACACGGTACTTATCCTACCACCTTTCTCTCCCTCACCTCTCTTATCTAATCCATCAGTATCTCCTAGATCCCTTTTCTCTATTCTCTGTTCCACAAAGTTATGTATGATCTGGTCCCAATATAACTTTTCCACCTCACCTCACAAGACCCCCTCCTAACCCTAAGTGTGAAAGAAGGCTGAACCCTTCTTTCAGTCCTACGATACAGTCGTTCAACACTTTCTTCCATAGGCTATGTTGTCTAGAATGTCCCTCAATACATCCCTTCATTCAAACATCACTTCAAGAGAGGCTTCATTGCGCTTCAGTGGAAATTAGTTCTTCCTATTACATGCAGGATAACACCATGTATCTCCTTAATACCACTTATCACAACTGTCACTTGTATTCCCTGTGGAACAATTGAGATAGTATTGATTGCCACATGCTCCTCAATCCCACCCCAAAGGGCATGGATGCTGACTACTTTGGTCATTATTGTGCTCATAGTGCCCTCCATGGTGTTCAAGGCATAGCTGATATTTGCTATAAGTAAGGATACATGGAATGAATGGAGATTTCAAACATATACCTAGAATACAGTTAACACCATAGAAAAGTTTTATATACTTATTTAAGAAAACGAAAGTAAAATACAAGATATACCTTTCTTGATCAGTTCTTGTGTTGCTATCAATGGCTAGAACAAAAAGAGACAGACGCTATTCTGGACAATCAGGGAAGAGGTATCCCCATCCCCTATTTAGATGGGAGGTTTTTACAAATAATAAAGTCTTTCTAATAACCTTGAAATGTAAGTTTGTTGATAGCAGTTCTTTTTAATTTAGAAGGCTTTCAAGCACTCTATAAAGAAGAAAAGAACTGGAGAAAGGGGAAGTAATGGGAAAGTATGATACAGCAATAGGCTGCAGAATATATCTACCAGCATCTGTAAAATGGGACTACGCATAAGCTATAGCTAGCTAACTTTCACCATAAGCGCTTAACTCCAAAAAGAACAAAAAGAGGATGGTTACCCAGTGCCACACCTTTCGGTAGAATTAAAGAAAAATAAAGCAATGCTTCACAGACAAACAGGAAAGCATTACAGAAAATTACATTAAGTACAAAGGCCTAATCAGATAATTCAAATGGAATAAATCTATTCACACTGAAAATATAGAACTTACAGAACTTACGTTCTTTCTGCAGAAAAGTTAGCAGCAAACTTTTAAGAACAGAGCAATAGTATTTATATAGGTAGAAGTAATTTCATATACTTCAACTCTTTTAAAAGAATTTCTATTCATTTAAACAAATTCTAAACATGAACTCCAAATTTCTATTAGGACAGTCACATATAAAACAAAAGAATTTTAATGAGTTTTCTCCCCAAAATACCCAGAGGTATAAATTCACATTAAGGATTAATGACCTGTCAGCTTGTACTTAAAGGAGAAAAGAGACATTTTAGTTGTAGAAATTCAAAAATAAAGGAGTATGAAGTAAGGAAACTTATCATTTTTCCCTTTTGTGTCATAAAGAGAACTGACCTGATTTATTTGCTTTAAATTGGCCAAAAGAAAAATGGATTAAAGAGTTGGCCTTTTAAGCAAAAATTCATTCTGAGCAAAGTTTCACAGCAAAATTAGAAGGCTTAGTCAGAAATACTCTTTTAGTCACTTAAATGATATAGCATTAATGTCAGAGTCAAACACAGTATAAAAGGGAGAAGCTATTTACATTTTAGATTTAACAAAATGTCTCCGATGATTGCTATAATGTTGAAGGAGTACCTCACTCTCTTAACCAAGCATGTCTTGTGGTAAGTGCCATAAAACTACTTGAACTGCTATTTCAAACCATCAATGCAATTTTATCCCTATTTTTTAAAGTCTTATCTATTTCAAGTAAAAGTTAATGCTCAGTTTTCTGATTCATTTACCCTTACGCACAGCTATGCCAGAGAAACTCTATTTGAGGTGCTATGAATCTCTTCTCTTCCCTTTTGAATTGAGAAGAGATGTTATGACAGCAGGAGACAGAATCGAAGGCTGAATAGATCAAGTTGAATTTGAAACATAGAACCCTCAATGTTAAAATACATTCCAAATCTGGAAGCTTACATTGTCCCATCCCCTAGAGTATACGTGATACAGACACCAGGAAAACAACCAGTGATGGGTGTTTGACATTCCTTTTCCATCTGGGGTTCCTTTTTGTGGGCACGCACTTATGAAAGAAGATAACAGATTCCATCTTTTCCCTTCAGAAAGAGACAACCTATTGACAAGATTAAGCAATCTTAAACTGAATCTGTACTGGCCCCATAAAATCATCTATGTGATGAGAGAAAATAAAATAAAATCAGTTCTCGTCAGAGTCCCAGCTACTTGGGAGGCTGAGGCAAGAGGACACTAAGGCCCAGGAGTTGGACACCAGTTTGGGCAAAATAGAAAGACCCCATCTCTTTAAAAAAAAAAAAAAAAAAAGGTGTTTAATTTTGAAAATTAAAATAACAACAAGTTTTACCTAGAAAATATAAAATAAGGCTGGGCGCGGTGGCTCACGCCTGTAATCCCAGCACTTTGGGAGGCCGAGGCAGGTGGATCACGAGGTCAAGAGATCGAGACCACCCTGGTCAACATGGTGAAACCCCATCTCTACTAAAAAAAAAAATACAAAAAATTAGCTGGGCATGGTGGCGCACGCCTGTAATCCCAGCTACTCAGGAGGCTGAGGCAGGAGAATTGCCTGAACCCAGGAGGCAGAGGTTGCGGTGCGCCGAGATCACGCCATTGCACTCCACCCTGGGTAACAAGAGCGAAACTCCATCTCAAAAAAAAAAAAAAAGAAAGAAAATATAAAATAAATTTGAGTATTTTATTTAGTTTTTCAGACAAATATTTCATGTCACAAACAGAACACTTGGGGAAACGGTACAAACTGTGTCCACATTTTAAACAGATAATATGTGCCTGAATAGCCTTTTTATAGCATTTTTGCTCTTCTGGTCCTGCTCAGAGCCCAAACAGTTACAGGGCACGTCATTAAACAAGAAGGTCCTGAGAACATCTTAAATCCTCAATAAATCTTTATGACACTCACAGTTCTATATCCACCAGAGTACACATTTAAAGGTTTCCATGACATAGAGTTGACCTAGCACTTTCTACCTTCCAGGAGCTTTATGTAGTCACTGACAGAAGTGTGTAAAGATCAATTTATGTTCAATAAGGTAAATGTCAATGATATCTTTAAACATGAAGAGCCAATGGCATAGTTTATTTCCAGACATTCAAATTTTTCATAGCTGATGACCTTAAATATTATTTGGTCATGATCCAAAAGTTCAGAGACATTTAATAACCTATAATTAACTGGAAGAAAGTTCTAAAGTCATGGCATTCTCCTACTCAGAAGTCTTCCATGGCTCACAACTCCCTGCAAAAAGAAAGCTCATTGCATTCGTTTGGCATTTAAAAGCTTCCATAACCTGGTTCTAAACTACACTTTCAGGCTGTTTGTACCCATCCATCACTCATGACTTATTCTCCAAAACATCCTGACCATTCCTTGTTGCTGACTACATACTACGTACGCTTCCCCACCTCTGGCCTATGGTGCTCTTTTTTTGCTGTCTCTATCTGTTGGCTCTTCACATCTAAATTGGGACAATCTATTTATAAGGCAGTAGTTCAGTAGTATATATGTCAAGACCATTAATGTCATTTTATACCCTTAACCCCCAAAATTTATTTCTAAGACTCAGAAATAATCAGAGCTATAAATGTATTTAAATGTATAACAGATGTTTTTATAATCAAACAGAAAAACCCTATCAGTACCTAAAAACCCAAAGTTAGAGAATTATACTAAAAATCACTATTCATACATATAATGTATGATTGGTTAGCTGCTTAAATTATGTGAACAGAGAGTTTTTAATGATGAGGAGAAATGTTTAAGATATTTGTTAAGTGAAATAGCAGTACAGCAAACTGCATATACATAATATGATCTTAATTAGGTAAAGACTGGACAGAAATATATCAAAATAATACCAGTATCTCTCGGTCTGGAGATTCAGGGTAATTGTTTTCTGCTGCTTTTTTAAACTCCCTTCTGCTTCACAAAATTCATATATGTATTACTTTTAATCAGAAAAACATAAAATACTGAGAAGGTTTTTTTAATCCTATATTTTAAGAAGACGCCCTCATGCTGTCCTCTATAAAACCTTCTCAAATGACCCTTGATGGAATTAATTTCTTATTTCTCTGTAGTCTCACAATACTTTGTACTTCCAATTATTTTTAATTACATTTTCTGCTTGATATGTTTGTTGAATTTAATTGAAAAAAACTAATATACATCCATCTCTTAAAATTTTTAAAAACAGGTCCAACTGAAAAGGAGGTTTCCGTTATGTATTAGATGCTACCTGTAACAAAGTTCTATTTTCAACATTGCCTTGTTCACGACAAGCACATCTGCTTAATATCAGAGTCTCCTTTAAAAAACAAGCATTAGGCTTTACCTTCACAGCTCTATATCTGCTGTTTGTTTGATATCTTATACCTTAATTATAGGCTGTCTTGCCATTCAACACTGTATTAAGATTATGGAACAAGATCCTAAAAGGTATGCAGGGATTAAAAAAATAAGTCAGTAATTTTAATCATTAAAACAGGAAGAAAAATCATGGCATAATTTTTCCAGCAAGACTGTTCTGTTTCTTTTTCCCCAAATTGAATATCTACATATTTGTATTTATTACTGCTTTAAATTTCTACATAATATTTTACAAAATTCTCAGCTTAGCCCTTAAACATTATTTGCTATTTTCATTATATCTGCAATATATATTTTAATTATTTAATATAATTAGGGCATCAGAGGGAGTACCAGATAAAATATAAGACACCTATTTAATTTTGAATTTCAGGTAATAATTCTTTTTAAAATATACATATATTCCATGCATTATTTAAGACACACTAAAAAATTATTTGTGTTCATCTAAGATTCAAATTTAAATGGGTGTCCTGTATTTTTATTTGCTAAATGTGGCAACTCTGAGTTGGGGAGTGATTGCATATTTAGAGATTCTACAATCTGGCTAAATAACCTTTCAAGCCTACCCCTGAGTAGAATTTCATTTCAACTCAGCAGATAGTGAACTCAGATATCTAAATTCTTCACATCCTTCCAAACCAAGATTTTTTTAAAAAAATCCACCAATATTAATGCCAAGGAATCACCAGGACTCCCTAACCTCTCCAAATTCCAGAGCCTGAATTCCTGCCAAGTCTAAGGAGGAGAATTACATACAAATTACCAAGCTTTGTTGTGTCTTACAGTTTTATTTTTATGCATTTATACTTAACAGAGGAACCAGAGATTTTTGCCTGTACAAGCTCAAAATTTTTCAGAGTAGTTAATGCTTACTAGAGAACCAATTCTAATTTGTCTTTGTTCTGCAGTAGAGTGGGATATGTCTAGAATTTAACATTGTGGGACTCTTCCTTGACATTAAGATAACTACTTTCTTAAGATTTCTTCATTATAAAGTGACTCCTTTTTCCTCAACCCATTTCTTATGGATCATCTATGTCCTACAGGCTGCTTAACATGCAATAAAATGAATTCTTTTTCCCACCTCTATTCCCCCAAATTTCCCCTTTTCCTGTGTTCCCCATTGCCATCCATAGAAGCCCCAATAAATAATCATAGACATATTCTCAATGAGCATCCTCTTTACTACCCACTATCCCCATACCCTATCAGTCAAATCTTTTCAGTTACACCTCTTAAATATATCTGGAGGTGGTCTTCACACGCTACTTTACATCCCACTATTCCTGTCTTAGCCCAGACTCTCCTGTGCCATCTTCAAGCCAGTGTTTTTCAAATTTCAGTGTACTATAGCTCACCTGGAGATCTTGTTAAAGATTCTGGGTGTGGTTGGACCACATAATTCTATGGGTGGAGAGGGATCAAGAATTTCCATTTCTAACCAGAGATAGATTGGATGGATGGATGGATGGATGGGCAAGTAGGTAGGTAGGTAGATAGATAGACAGAAAGATAGACAGACACTGATTCTGTTGATCCAGAAACCACCTTATGAGTACCAAGGCTCTAGATTATTTTTATAAACTCCCAAGGAGTCTTCCTTCCATTCCAATTCATCGCCATATTGCTATTGGTCTTTTGGGTAAAATCTCCTTATGACTCTTTGGCCTACCAAATTATCAAAATATAAACCACCCAACCTACCATGACTGTTTCATGTCCTGTTCCTCTCCACTCCAAAAACCCACATTTCAAACTCTAACCCTAATCCACTTCTTTCTACTCCTGAAACTCTTCCCTCCCACTTCCAGGCCTTTGTCCATTCCAGGCCCTTTGCCTAAAGTGTGCTTAATCTTTGTCTGCACAACTCCTTCTTCCTGTCGAATCTCAAATGTCATACTCTCTCTGTGAAACCTTCCATGATCCCCTCAGCACCAACCCCCAGCACCCAATATGATTATGTGCACCTCCCACAATTGGGTGTCTTTGCTCATCACTTTCTATATATGTTGATTATTATAATATACAGGGATTGTTATGTACTAATTACTGTTCTATGTATGTTATGTGCCATCTTCATAGCAATCCTATAAGGTAAGTACTATTCCATCCCCCACTTTACAGACAATGACACTAAAGCACAAAAAGATGACTGCCCAGGATCACACAGCTTATTCATGTCAGGGCCAGGTTTCAAGTCCTAAAGGTCTAGTGCTGGAATCTGTCGTCTTAACTATACTGCCTCTATTATTATATCTCACTTTAGTTACCAAGTTAAACTGTATGAAACTACTGATATTTGACAGTTTTATATAAACAAAACATCAATCTCTTCTGAGTCAATTTTTTAAATAAATTAAGAACCATTCATGGGAAGAAGTATATTTTTTTGTCACAAAACCCGTGGATTTTGCACAGGTTCTAGCACATAACTGGCACTCGACTGATCTTTGTTAAATGAAGTAAAAACAGTAACAGCTCCATTTATTGAGGAATGAATGCATGCTGGGTATTGCACCAAGTTTTTTACGTACATTGTCATATTTAAACCTCATTACAATCATGTACTATGTGTACTGTTATTTTTGTATCACAAATGTTAACTCTAATGGCTCATAGAGATTAATGTCCATGAACACACAATCAGTAATAGAGCAAAGTAATACAGTAAGTATCCCTCTCCTAATAAATAAGTTGTCAGCCTTCAACGTTGAATAGTGTGGGACCCTACAGAATATCATTTTTTGTTCCAAGTCAAACCTGAGTTGTGGTTCTAAAGATCTTGCCCTCTCTAGGAAGAAGACAAACCTCTGTTAGCTTATTTTGTAATTTTCTTACTTTGAAAATTTTGAAACATTCACAAAAATAGAGACAAGAGTATAATAATTTCCCATGGATTCATCATCCAGCTTCAAAAATTATCAACAGCTTGCCATTCATGACTGCACCTGCCCTCCCACATTTTTATTACTCAACAAGTTTAAAATTAAGTTCCAAATATTATATCATTTTACTCATAAGTTCACCAATATGTATTGTTAACAGATATCTTAAAATACTTACAGATTATCACACTTAACAAAATAAATACCTCTAAATAAAATCTAACATCTATTTTTCCTTGATTGTCTCAAAAATATTCTTTTATAGACATATTTGAATTAAAATCCTAACAATGTAGATCCCTTTCGATGGGTTCTTATGTATATTGTTTCTTTTAAAGTACAATGGCTCCTCCTCCTTTTCTATTTTTCTCATGACATTTATTTAGAACTGGTAGCTAGGTATAGAAGCTTAATTAGATTTGGATTCAATTATTTTTGGCAAAACTTTTATAGGTGATACTACACGTGTCCTGTGTTATCAATTAGAATGCACATAATGTCTGATTATCCTAAATTAGTAGATTGATGTAATGCATCAGAATTGGCAGCATGATGCGTTGATTACTGTGTTCGAAATTCATCAAAATAGTTTTAAAGTCATAGACTTATGTTGTCAAGGGTCAATATTTTAAAGACTTTCAAAATTATAAGTTTTTTCCAATTCTATAATCCCTTTGCATTTGTTAATTTGGAATTCTTATCCATTATCAAATCCCCATTGCATTGCTCAGTAAATGGGTCAGGATACAAATGCAAAGATATCAAACATTGCACTCAGTACTGACTTAGTGGTAGATAAAGGTCTCTAACATTAGAAAATATTACTTATATAAGGTCCAAAGAAAAAGCCCTCCATCTAACTGCAGTTGATATAGACCTCAAGAACCAGCAGGGTACTCAGTTCTTCACTGAACATTTTGGCACTGGTTCAATAAATATTTATTCTGTTGAAACTAGGATTTTTTTTTTTTTTTTTTTTTTTTTTTTTTTTATGTTTTTTTTTTTTTTTTTTTTTTTTTTTGCTAAGAGTGTAAACTTTCTTTTATGCATTATGTAAGGGATATTTAATGACATATTGCTTGATCAAAATGTCAAGTTTGGAGATTTACACACATACAAAAAAAGGCTAGAACCACAGTTAGGAGGTCAAAATGCTGTGAAAAGAAACAAATAAAAAATAGTCTCCTTATTGCATTAACATAGTTTACATGCCAAATATAGCCTTTTCTTTATGGACCTACCTGTAAGCTGCTATTTTGGGGCCTTGTGTTAAAATGTATCATTTAAAATATTTGCACAAAGCATGAGATTAAAAAAAACACATAGCATCAGGAGGGAGAATGTAGCTAAAGAAAATACATTATTAGTTCTGTTTGCCTATTCATTAGAGGAAATTGGGACCCAAAGAGAGGCATACAAGGGAAATTTTAAATACTGAAAACATTTGAGAAAATTAAACTCCAGCATCTTGGCTCCGGACCAGTTATAGGCAATGAGGTTTCTACCATTCTCAAGACATTCACAGTTAGTATCTACATAATCTGCTCTATTTTATGTACCTGTATTTAAAGGACTTAACATGAGTATCAATTTTAAAACTGTATGTTTTATCCATCCCTGAAAATAGCATGGGGCATTGAAGAAAGCCTCACCCTGCAATTCAGCAAGCTTAGTTTCACCCACACAGGTTATTTGTATTTGGTCAAATTATTTTCTATAAATAAAAGAGGTTGAACTTTTGGAGTAAATGATGTAAGGCCACTCCTAGCTCAGATCGCCTATGATTTTGTTAAGAGGCACACTGAAAACAAAGTACATGATTGAAATTAGTCCAGTGAAATCATGTGCTGAGCAACACTGAAAGACCATATGTTCTCCTTTCACTAAACTATATTTAGGTCGATTATGAACGTCACACTCCACATAGCCACACTTGCAGGAAACTAACCTCAGAGAGCACCTCAGAGAAATATACAGGCTTTAGTCTGGTGGCACTGAATACCACACCCCAAAAAGTAAAATTATAAAGTTTGAAAAGATGTGGCATAAATCAAAATATTTCAATATTTTGTTGCTTCACAGTTTCACATTTTGTCTTTAGTTTAAAAGTAACCTAACACCTAGTTTAGTTACTGGATAAAAATGTTCTAGTTTAGAATGAAACAAGGTATATATCTGACTCATTGTGACTCTACAGAAATAATCTCATTCTAAGGATTGCATATCAGATACACAGGTGTTAGTCATTGCGGGCCCTGCCCACAGCCTTTTCCACAAAGAAATGTTATGTTCACAATTCTTAGGCACAGTATTTACTGTTAAGACCCCTGCAGAAACGATTTGGCCAGAGACGGAACAGGAACCAAAGGCAAATAATTCACACTTAGCAAGTGACCTAAGAAAGGACCTGTTATTTAAAATAAAATGAAACAGGGCTTCTCAGGAAATAGTTTCTGGAAAACCCAAAAGACTTTTAACTGTTATTTGGGGGAGATAAAATCATATTTTGAGTTGGAACCATAAGATTTGGGGCAAGCTAACAATATAAGGGACCAGAGCCAAACCAGTTTAGAAAGTGTACAATGGAGATTCACCGAAAAGCAAGGCTTCCACCAGAAATATGTATGTGTGAGAGATAAGTAGACAGTCATTAGAGACACTAGGATGTTTCCTAATGTTCCCATTGAAGTTCCAGGCCACACAAATCTTTATTTTAAGTACTCTTTTTTCTTCTTGTTCTTGAAACAATTTAAGTAAATGATAGATTTCTGTATTAGTGTTGTCCAGAGAAACATAAGAGAGAGAGAGAGAGATAAAGAGAGAGAGAGAGAGAGAGTGAATAAGGATGAAGTTATTAGGGGAATTGGCTCAGGTGATGAGGGAGGCTAAGTCCCATGACCCAGGCCACCTGTAATCTAGAGACCCTGTGATACTGCTAGCATGGCTCAGTCCAAGTCCAAAGGCTCTGAATCAAAGAAGCCAGTAGTATAATTCTTAATTCAAAGCCAAAGGCCTTCAAACTCATGGGGGCCACTGGTGTAAGTTCAAGTGTTGCAAGGATGAAGGACCTGGGGTCCAGATGTCTGAGGGCAGGAGAAGATGTATTCCAGCTCCAGAAGAGAGAAAGACCAACTTGCCTTTCTTCTGTTTTTATTTATCCAGGTCTCCAGCGCATTAGATGCTGCCCATCCACCTTAAAGGCAGATCCTCATTACATAGTCCACTCAAACTCACATGCCAATCTCCCCTGGAAACACCCTCACAGACAAGCACCAAAATAATGCTTTACCAGTTCCCTAGGTATTCATTAATTTAGTCAAGTGGATGTTTAAGATTAATCATCATAGTCTCTATCCATGCAACCAAAGTTAAACAACAGGTTTAATTTGGGAACAATTTCATGGTCATCCAAAAGACAGCACCACAGTGTCATTACATTCCAATGATTCCATCTGGACAAGGGTCTGAGTCATCAGAATCGATGATGCCAAAGAACTAGAGAAACACACTCCTTTGCTGGAGTCTCTATGAGAGACTCAAAGCACAACGCTGTGCTTACTTGGAAAGTAAAGTGGATAAAAGGAAGCAATAACAACTGGATTCTCTTGACAGTAGAGTCCTTATCTGGCATCATCCCACCTACTTTGGAGTAACCTGGATACCCCAAACCAACAGAAATTCCAAGGGAAAATGTCAGCACTTTAAGATACACAGAGGATCCCCATTTCTAACTCGAGGAAGACAGTTAGGATACAGTGAGGTTTGTGGGAGAATATTAAACCAAATAAACATTTTAACACCTTTGTTATTTATTTTGTGACCCTAAAATTCAGCAGGAATTGTAGAAGTAGAAAGCTAAACCCACTCACTGTAAAGTTGGGCTTCCCAAAAGCTCATTAAAAACAACCAAGGGCCAAGAGGCAGCATAAGTTTATTCCGCAGAATATGTTGTGGCAGTACCTAAACACACCAGTGAAACATGCCCAAAAAATTATAAAGTTTAAAAAGATGTGGCATAAGTCAAAATATCTCAATATGTTGTTTCTTCATGGCTTCACGTTTTTTCTTTAGCATAAAAGTAAGCTAACATCTCGTTTAGTTACTAGATAAAATGTTCTAGCATAGAATGAAACAAGGTTTGTTATACCTAAACCCTCTCTCCTTTATATTTGAATATATGTCCGACTTGTGATTCTATAGAAATAGTCCCATTCTAAGAATTGCATTAACTCTTGTATCAGATTTAGGCAATTAACTAGATTCTAAGTTTCAATTTTTCTATTGGCTTATGCCTTCCTTGCTTTATTTGGCTTTAAAAATACTAAATACCTACATTGCATGCTTAAAAGATGGATATAAGACAAACTCTTCCCAGCAATTTTCTTCGTACATACTCTCAAGAGAAAATAAATTGACACTCAAACGACAGCAAGAGCACATTTTGTTGTTTTGAAAGGATGCTCCAGAGTGGCAGTGAGCTGAAATCTATCCTTCGTCACTCTCTAGGTTTCTGAGAATGACCGAGGAACTACAAGAATAATCATGAGAAAGAATACACAAGGCCACATCTGATTTGTGATACCATTTTATATACCACAGGCGGTTGGGCAGGAAAGAGTTCTCAACAAAAGTTCCCTATTTCATTTCTACCACTACATCTAATCCAAACTTTAAGGGAGTTTTTGTTTGTTTGTTTGTTTTGGGTTTTTTTTTTTTTTTGAGATAGAGTGTCATTCTGTCACCCAGGCTTG
>NW_016107352.1:6052822-6161508 GCF_001604975.1 Cebus imitator | reverse complement strand
CAGAGGAGGACTGGCTGAGTAAATATACTCACTCACACTGTGCACAACTACAGACCCGTAAAAATGGATGCAGATTGTCTTTGCTTTATTTATTTTGAGATAGAGTGTCATTCTGTCACCCAGGCTTGAGTGACCTTGGCTCACTGCAACCTCTGCTGCCCAGGTTCAAGTGATTCTCCTGCTCAGCTTCCCAAGTAGCTGGGGTTACAGGTGCCTGCCTAATTTTTGCATTTTTAGTAGAGATGGGGTTTCACCATCTCGGCCAGGCTGGTCTTGAACTCCTGACCTCATGATCCACCTGCCTCTTCCTCCCAAAGTTCTGTGACTCTTGAAGTCCACTTGTTTACTTCCTGAGATGACACAGTCCAGCAAATAATAGGAGGAGATTCAATGGAATGATTCCAGAACTGGTATTGTATTGTCAAATAAACATAGAGCAAAATCATTCTATGTTTCCTACTTCTTCACTTATTTCCAGCAAAGATTGTTACAAACTCTGGTTTCTAAAAAGCACAGACCGCATATTCTTTTTAAACTTGAGCAGCAATGGACTAGCTCTCTCTAATGAGATTAAGGAAGAAATTGACCACACTTCACTGGGACTGAGTTCTGGAATAAAAGAAAAGTATCCAGCCCAAATGAATTGCCAGTTAGCAAAGCATTCAAGTGATTCTTACTCTTTTCCCTCCTTCTTGATTTTATCTTCCCATTAGGAATTTGGAGTAAGTGTTCAATCCAGTGGGGAAGCTACAGTGTTTACTAACCGAGATGGCAGCCAGGAACCCTCAGTTTGAGATACGCTTTCAACTATGTGTTGCCAACTTTCCTTCCAGATGGCTGTTAAGCACCCACAACCTACAAGCAACACAGTTTCTGGCAGCAGTTGGGAACAGCCATGAGCACTGTCACATCCCGAGGAGAATGCCAGCAAAATCAACTCCTGTACAGTCATTCTCAAGTACCACAAGAGTTCTACTTTTATTAACAGAACTATTTAGAATAGGCATGAAATTAATTTATTGCTACACTGGTTTAAGACATTGATTTTTAAAATTAATTTTGCAATTGGCTTGAATCTGTTTTGCTACAGGAGATTAGGATGGCAAATAGACAATGAAAAAGAAAGACTACACAGCCCCATCAGAGTAAGCGGATGGCAAGGTGATTGATATTTCTGCCCAAGGAGTGAGCAGATAGTCACAAAGCAGAGGCCAAATCTGTAATTTTTGTGCTCTGGAGACAAGAGAAAGGATGGGAGGTGGGAATTTTCTTAGTTTTATGCCCTGAAATTGAGGGAGACATTTTGCCTGTTCTTTGCATATATTCTATTCTACTCTATTTGAATTCCAACTGGCAGTGAACAGTTCTGGCATTGGCTAACTGAAGAAGCATCACTTATTTATTTGTTTCATGGCTGTTGGCTTTGCTCTTTTAATCTCAATGGCCCATCAGTTTTTAACTAAGCTCTCTCCAGCATTCATGGTTTGAACAAGCTGGTTAACCACGATAAGTGGCATGCCTAAAGAATTTCTGTGTGCATTATTAGCAGAGCACAGTGGCTGCCTTTGACTCCAGGTAAAAAGATAAAGCATTTGTTGGGGATATTTGTCTCCATCTACAGAGAAGGAGGAATTTCCAAATGGGTAACCTCTTCCCCCAACCAGAATCACCCCAAGGAAATTTGGCTTCTCTTAAAATTCTTTCCCTTTACCAGCTCTCATACTAGATCTCCATGTATTTCACCCCTTGTTACTCATATCAGAAAGTGCTTCTGAAAGTCTTGTTTCAATCCTTTTTGTGTCCTCCTTTCCTATGTCATCAACAAAAATGATATCATCAACATATTATACTCTCATAAGCTTGTATTTCTGTAATGGAATACACCAATTCCGTTGCTCATTCTAGGCTCTAACTAGGAGCACATATATCCAAATTCTTAATTAGTGGGCATTCTCAAAGAGCTCTAAGAATTCAGCACAATGACTGAATATAACCTATATAAAATTAGGCTAATATTTGCCTTAAGACAGTTTCTTCCTTTTTTAAGAGCACAACAATGTTTTTCTTCTCTTAAGTGAATAGTGCTGTGCACCAGACATCAGAGAAAGATTCCAAGGACCCAAGGTTTAGAACAGGAACTGGCAGTTTTCTTTGCAGTGTGTGATATAGAATTGGTTTCATTTTGACCTTCTGAGGTTCAACTAATCATGTTGTAAATTTGTAAGTCAATGTTCTATCTTGCGTATAAAGTCAAAATATTTAATTCAAATAAAAAGCAGAACTAAGTATGTGTATGGTTATTGGTTAGAATTCATAACTTAGTTATCTCCTGGAGCCATTTCTGAAACATGATGCTAGAGCCACATTTATTTTTACTTTTAATGGCATCTTTTCTACTTATAGAGATAATGCATGTCATTTTTAAAATTGAGAAATTCAGAAAAAAATATGTCATTGAAATTCTCACTACCCAGAGATAACTAGAGATATGTTTTCCAATCTTTTTGAATAGGTACACATACAGATACACATTTTTAAACAACACTAGCTTATATTAGATATATTTTTTATACCATGAGCATTCCCATTTATATTAAACATTATCCTAATATTTCATCAACTGTATTTATTTTTAGATTTATTTTAAAGTTTCCATTTAGCATCACTCAAGCACAGGAATGTGTTAGTCATTGAAGAATATCTGTAAAATCACATTTAAGAAACTTACGGTTTAAAGAAAAGAAAAGAAGAAAAAAAATACTCATTTCATTATCACCAAGGCTGAATTCAGAGTTGTGGAGGAAAAGGAAAGTAAGTTAATCAATTGCTTCAAGGAAATGAATCAACCATTAAAAATCATGAATATACAAAGCTCTCTTTTGTAAGGCATCTCTTTTGCTGAAGTACTTTTGTTAATATTATTCATCTGCCTGGAATAGACATCAGCTCCCCTGCCTAGCTCAAGCCTACAGATTTTTTGAGGATCAATATTTTCCATCTGGCCTTTCCAACTGTTCCAACCTTTTCTTACAAAACCTCTTGTATCTCTTGGGAGAAAGCTGAAGTATAATGGTTAAGGATATAAGGTTGATCTTGAGCAAATTAAAATTTAAGGCTTTTGTGCCTCCAGCTTCTCATCTGTAAAATGGTAATAAAATATTCCCTTCCTCACAGGGTTCTTACAAAAATCATAAGTCAATAGCATGCCACGCACTTAAAATGGTGCCTAGAGCAGTATAGATATTCAATAAATGATAAGTGTTGTTATCTGTGACTCTCATTTGGATGCTTAATCAATATTGCTTAACCATAGCAACCATTTCACTATGTATATCAAAACATCATGTCATTAAATATATACAATACTTTTTTAAAAATCACATACTTTGTTCTTTTGTTTCTCGGCAACTTTTTTCCCGTTTGCCTATTTTCTGCAGTTTTATTCTTTTGGCACCACTCTCTTTATATGTAAATACCTAAATTTTTCCCTGCCTGGCGATCTACATTTTTTTTCTTTTTTCTTCCTGTTGAGAACTCATGGACCTTTACAAAACCTCATTATGCCCTCTAATAGTCTAAGGCTTTTGACTGTCATCCTGGAGTTAGGGAGTAGTCTAGCAGAAAAGTCAGCCTCAAAGGATTCAATCTGTGAATCTGTTTCTGCCAACAGGCTCCCTATACCATGTGACTCGAGCCGTTTTATAATCTTTGCTCGTTTGTTTCCACCCTTGGGCTGAATGTCTCAGGGCATTTCTCAGGTGGCAGTTGAGTCGGAAATGAAACATACTACTACATTCTTTGGTACGCCATTCTAATTACTGAAAACAGCCCAAAGGAGTGAGGAGAAGAGAGAGACAGAGAGACAGAGAGAGAGAGAGTGAGAGAGACACACACACACACAGAGAGAGAGAGAGAGAGAGAAAGAGAGAGAGAGAGAGAGAGAGAGAGGCTTCCCTCGCTTCCAAAACAGTGTTATAAGAAGTAAGGAGACCCTACCAACCACCTAAGGGCAATTTGCTACACAGCTCGCTCAGCAGTTGTGAGTGCTTCTCCCTCACCAACCAAATCTCCTTGCTAGAATCATTTTTCTCTTTTAGAGCCTCAAAACACCAAAGCACAAGGAAGCATTGAGTTACAAGTATCAGAGCCCAGCTGAGTCCCTGTGTGTGCATCTGTGTATCCTACCGGGAGAGTATATCGAATTCCCGTAGTTATAATTTGTGTTGCTGCCCTTCGGCTTAGAATTGCATTACTTGAAAAGCAGAGGGGTTGCTGTTGTACTTATGATCATTAATATTTCAATCCAGAGGGGCCTGTTTCCTAAACCCTAGGAGAGGTAACAAAGGTTAGCATGGTGAAACTCAGCCGAAATGATGTAATCTGCAGCCAGATGTATGCATGTAAATAAAAATGTATGGAAGAAATAATACAACCGGATAAGGAGAACAAGCTTCTAATGTTAAAAACCTTAGCAAATTGAGGTTTTGTTTAAATATGTGGGAGCTAAATGCCAAAGAAAAGCCCCGACCTAAGCAGCTTGCTGAAAGTGGCTGCACATAATTCAACAACTCTGCCAGGAAAGTTACACACAAAAGGTTGAGAAAAGCTGATCCAATAGATCAACTAATGGCCTGGAAGGAAGTTATAGAACCAGACATCTCATCCCAGACTCCTCTCCCTCTCCCGCTTTCCTTGACATTCCCTTAGGGCCCCATTGCCTTGGAAAAGAAATTTAACTTACACACTGCAGAAAGGGTAATAAATACTTGCCAACAATCTACCATTGGAGGGCGCAATGGCAATAATGTGGATTCAAGTTAAGTGGCTGCTTCTGAAATGAGAGCATCTCTCTGACCACAGAGTATAATCCCTCGCAGTCTGTCACATCAAACACAGTCATCAAGATCAGACTACCTTTTTTCTAGAATTGGAGTGTGTTCTTTAGAGAGTCTGTGTTCAGCTCCTCTGGTTTTCAAATGTCAACTGTCTTTGAGGTCTCTAATGCCAAGGAGTAAAGCACATCTGCATTGTAAAATGAGACGGTTGGGCCTGAGAAATCAAACTTCACAGCTTGTAATTTTTTGATAATACTAGACTTCTACATATGCTATCGTTTTTTATATTACCTGACTATACTATGAATGTTGAAATTAAATGGATTATTCAAGATGTGCAGAAATGAGTTATATTAACATTTCAAGTAGAATTAACATTTCAAGTAGCTGAGACATCAAAATAAAATGTAAAGGATTCCTTCCTTGTTTTTTTCCTTTAGTTTTTTGTTTTTGTTTTTGTTTTTGTTTTTGTTTTTTGTTTTTTGTTTTTTGCAAAATGCTCTTTTTAAAATTATACTTTAAGTTCTGGGGTACATGTGCAGATCGTGCAGGTTTGTTACATAGGTATACACATGCTATGGTGGTGATTGCTGCATCCATCACCCTGTCATCTACATTAGGTATTTCTCCTAATGCTATCCCTCCCCAATCCCCCGACCCACTGCTATTCCTCCATAATGCCTAGACTAAAGATGGCAAATGTATGGCTCTCCCATTATCATTTTTCTCTCCCTACTTCACAGTAGATATCAATAAATGATTCTGGTAATCTTTCGTGTCAGCCTAGTTGTAATTTCAGAAAACCAACACTCCTAACAACCACTACAAATGGATCAGATTTGGCAAGCAAGTTGACTACTGGCCCAGTATGCTATGCCCACTTCACACTGCTGACGTCATGATTAGTCATTCTGTATTAAGTGACACATTTGAGTTTCTATGACTGAAATCCATGTCTATGTAACATTATCATGAAGGAAAAATATAAGGTAAGATTTACAAACCTAAGTCTCTAAGGTCTGATCCTGGCTCTACTAAGGCACCAGACCCACCCTGAGCCTTCTATCAACACTGAATGGATTAATGGCATCTTACTGAGGAAAAAAGCTCATGTACCTATTAACTTAACGCTAAAAGTTCTAGGGAACTCAGCTAAGACAAAAATGAGTGTTCTCAGCACAAATTAATCACTGTGTCTTTAGAAAATAGGAACCCAAAGAATTTATATTTTTATTAAATTTGGGCATCCACATAATGAGTTTGTCTGGTGTTTATGAATTTTAATGAAAACACCTAAGGCAAAAGCATGTATTACCAATTTAAGGGAAATTGTAAATACAGAACTTCTAAGCCACTGGGGAGGTGACAGAAGAAAGAAAGGACTTTTCTTTTTCAATCAAATTAAGTTTTTTTTGTATATTCATATTAATGTTCTAAAATTAGATCCCAGTGGGGCATGGTGGCTCATGCCTATAATCCTAACAGTTTGGAAGGCTGAGGTAGGAGAAACACTTGCGACTGGAAGTTCAAGACCAGCCTGGGCAACATATGGGGACTTGTCTCTACAAAATTTTAAAAATCAGCCAGGCATGGTGGCACATGCCTATAGTTCCAGCAACTCAGGAGGCTGAGGCAGAAGTCACCTTAGTCCAGGAGTTGAGGGTAATAGTAAGCTATGGTCATGCCACTGCACTCCAGCCTGAGCAACAGAGCAAGACTCTGTCTCAAAATAAAATGAAATAAAAACATCCCAATGTTAGGATGTAATCAATATTCTATTGTTTTTAATTTTTTCCTGCAGTTCACTATACTTCCAAAAACAGATCAAAACAAACAAACTATAGCAAGATAATCAACAGAAAGGATTGCAGTCATCTATGAAATAAAATGAAAAGCAAGAAAGAAAGGTAGGCAATTTAAACAATCGATTCTAACTAGGAAATACCTTGAAATCTGCTGTAGGCTGATGAAACTTAATTTAAAAATAACAAGGAGAAATGGAAACTTATTAAATATCAGTAACAATCACATAAAAGGAAAAGGTTGGGCTCACAGGTGACTTAAGCCTATGAGACACAAGAATCTAGCTCAGCATGAAGCCACATTAAAAGGTTTAAAGAACTAAACCTACTTGTAAGAAAAGGCTCTAAGAACAAAGAAAGAGACCACACTGGAAGCATTGTTAATAGACATCATTTTCTGTAGTAACTAAGCTTTATTGGCTCCAGTGTCTCCTAGACATTAAAAAGATAAAAAATTAAAAGCCTACTTTACTGTTAACCCTGTACTAATATTCTCTCCCAAGCCCCAGCTGCTCTAACTCTTCAAGTCTAACAGGATGTCCAGTGGCACCTGAGAAAAATACTCTGGAATAATTATATATCACTCTCATTACATACAGGTGCTCCCACCTCCCACAAATACTTGTTAATGTTTGCCCTTAAAAATTAAAAAAAAACACACAGATAAAATGTGTTGCTGAAAAAAAAATAACTAAATAAACAGATAAAATTTTGCCTCATGAAAGCTGATAATAAAGAAACCCATATAAAACCTAATTGTCAGAATTTAAAATCAAAATGTTGCTCATACATAAATTTCATAAAAACTCTCAGATTGTATTAAGAAAATATCAAATTAGAAAGGACAGAAGAGAAACTTTAATAACAAGCCTTTTTATGTGTGAAGTGGCTTGAACCTTTCTTTTTATGATAGGGCTGTGGGGGCAGGGGGGATAATGGTCTACACAGAACAGATTAGGTACATTCAAAGCTGGGGATAAACTGGGAAAAATTAATCAGAAAGTAAAGAAGCAACTGCCTGGATTGATTTTCTGTATACCTTCACATGGTACTAAATCTGCAGGATGCTTTTGCACAAGGAGGAAAATATGGGTCCAGCATTCTACTGAATGCTGAAAAGTAAGCTGGGCAGTTTATGTCACTGTATATAAGTGATTTGAGATATGAATTTCATTGGAGATTTGTCCTGCCTTTAGAGGGTAGCAGCTACTTAAGAAGGAAATGTTTTTACTGTACCAGTTCTGTGCAACATTCAAAATACCATTAAAGGAAATAACACTGGATAAAACCCTATTACTGCTGGGTACATTACACACAGTATATTATTTTGTCATTGAAACCCTTAAAGGCAGTTGTCATTAGCTCTGTTATACAAACCAAGAAATCAGACCCTGAGGGGAGGGGTCAAAAATTTACCCAAGATTAAAAGGATTGCAAAGGAGTAGCTAGTATTTTGACAGTCTATCACAGGACCCAAAGCAACCATGACCCCAGTATATCGTACAAGCCTCCTTCTGAAGATTTTAAAGGAAGGTGTTCACTGACATTGTTATGAGATATTTGAGATGGAGCCTGCCTTAGGAAGAGGGGTCTAATCACGTTGTTGTTGCTGTTGTTGTTTTAACATTTAAAATGCCCTTTTAAGATTAACAAAAGCCAAGGACATACCCACATGAACAATGCTGTATCACAATCACAGAGGTTTCAAGTATCCCCTATGCGCATATATGAACCCAAACACCAGTTCTTAGCCTCTGGACAAGTGACCACTGGTATTTCTCATATCTCTGTGCTACATTACAATACCTCATTCTATGTAGTCATTGACTAGGAAACAGGAGCATTAAGCATATTTGTTATGAATTTAGACTACTTCAATTCATATCCTGCCTTTTCCTCTTAATAGTTGTGAACTACAGCAAGGTACATTTCCATGTTGTATCTGTTTCTTCATCTGTAAATGGGAACAGGAATAAATGTTTGACCCATAAGTTGTGAGACTCAAATGAGAAATCATGTATAAGCCCTTTTGCCCATGCCTGACACAGAGTAAGCATTAAATAAATGTTAACTATCATTATTGGTTTGAAAAGAGTTCACTGCCAAGGGGTTCCCATGCTTTATGTAATGTGACTTTGTGTAGTTTTATTAGTAAAGCAGCATGTGGCAGTCTGTATTTTCCAGATACCTATGCTTAAAACAAGTGTCGTCTTCTGCAATATCATCATGTTACTCCCCCATAAACAGGTAGGGTTTGCTTCTGATGATGTAATGTTGTGTCAGTTCTAGACATTCTAGACTGTCCTTCACTGGCCAGTTAGTTTTTACTTTCTGCCTGTTGGAGCGTTCTTGGCACTCATTGATCACTCTGTAAGAAAGCACAAGTAACCTGGCTGAGGGGCCCACATGAAGAGAAATCAAAGCCCCCAGCCAACACTTGGAGCTGAACTCCCAGCAGGCAACCAGAGCCAACTTGGAAGCAAGGTCAATGAGCAATCTAGGAAGTAGAATCTCCAGACTCAGTAGAGAGAAACTCCAGCTAACATCACATGCAATGGAGTTGAGCAATTACTTCCAAACCCTGCTCAATGGCAGGTGATTGTTGTGTCAAGTCACCAAATTTGGGGATAGTTTGGTATGTAGCAGTAGAAACATAGAACACAGCACTCTATGTAATCACTCTTTTCCATTTTCCTGACGCTCACATTTTCTAAGAGGGCCCATCATAAAGATACTTTTTTTTTTAATCAATAGCCTTAGCATATGCTGAATACCTGCTGTTTGCCAATTACTGGCCTATCCTGGATGGAGGGAAGAAGCAAGAATACAACTGCATGAGTTAACATGTTCCTCCCCTCAAAAGCCTGTATTATACTTGGAGAGAATGACTGCCCACAGTTACCAAATATTTAACTCCAACCAAATTATACAGTCTAAACTAGATCCATTTTTTCCACATACAGATAAAAGGCTAAGTGGGGACATAGTACATAGCCAGGAGAAGCTTAGATATGAAATGCTTCTGTAAGACTTAAATGTAAGCCAGATTTTTTAAGATAAAAAATATAAAGTAGACACACAGAAATCAGGCAGACAATATATTCGGTAAGTGAGAAATGACAAATGCAAAAATTGAAAACTAGTAATGAACAAGTGATAGCCAAGATCTATGAAGAAAACTGCCTAAACTCTAGCAGAGGGTCCTTGCCAAGAAGAACAAAGAAATGAGGTTGAGGAGATTGGACAAGAGGTCAGCAAAGCTCTACTCTAAGCTTTTACAGCCTGGTGTGCTTTGGCCTTGGAAAAGTTTTTCTTTTCTCCTTTCAGAAAGAAGTCTTCTCTCCAGCCCTCAAAGACAAGCAGCCTGAAAAGTGACTTAGGTGCTTCTGTCATATAATGCTTGGTCTCTTTACAAACTGGCTTGCTGTGTTTTACTCAGCAGCCTGTGTCATCTCTTTTGTGGAATCAGGATTGTTCAAAATCTAGTTGTATCTTCTGCCTGGTATCTTCTGTCAGAGGTGTCTAAGCGGATTCCTTACACATCCATCAAAGAGACACACTTCAAAATGGGAACTAAAAGCAAAGTGACCATATCAATAAAAGCTGCTCTTAGTTGATTCACAAGTGCAGCCGCCAATGGAGTGCTGAGCAGAAAATAACTCCCACTGGACTTCAGTCTATCAGTTGTGTGTTAGTTTTCCCCAACCAGTGAACTGTATTCACTCCTGGCCATTCGAACCACAGGTTCTTGACACCAGCATATCTGGGTTGCATTCCGTCCTTTCATTCATTGCCTTGTACTGAGGACCTACAATTTTTCAGAAACGAAGTCGAGCTGTAGAGCCCTACCACACTGCCTTCCAAGGACTGCCCTTCCCTACTGTCAAGCTTTGGCAGAAGATGGCATCTATGTGTGTCTCAATCCAAAAGTGACTTAACACCCTTGTAAACCAAGACATCATGGCGATTTCCATCAATTTCATATCCCTCTCTAAAATTTTAATGGGATCAAGAAAAAAATTAAACTGGAATTAGATAAGTTAAGGTCTTAATTGTTTCTTTCATTTTTTAAATCCTTAAAGTCCTCTTTCACATGCTGTTACAAACATAATTGTTCTGGTGAACAGACTTTATTATTTCAAGCAAGGAGCCTTCCTAAAGAATGGAAGGACTTCAGACTTAAAAGGCCAATCTCTAGAGCCTCTTTTCTACCCAAATACTGTTTTGTTTTTCCTGAAATGTGAACATAAGAAAGGATGTAGAAGTATGTGGAAACCATAAGTGGAAAACATAAATAACGCAAAACATAAATAGTAGTAAGAGCCTTTCTATTATTAATGTATTTATGGGCTGAAATTCAGGGTACTGAGGACTTCAGCTCATTTACTCTCTCACATACACCCAAAAACATGTACAACCCCATAAGCACAACATTCTCTATTTCAATTCCAAAGATCACCGACAGGCTTATTCTGATGGATGTGAGTTGATCCACACCATATGGCCCATATTGCTCCTCCTCTGAAGAGTGCATCATCCCCAGGTTTGGATTACATATATCTCATCAGACTGAAGGATTGCCCCTGGCTATTATTGTATTTTTAGACAACTTCAGTGTCATCCTAAATGCCTGTAGGTTAACACCTAAGCAATGGTAGTATTGAACATTGGCATATTTTTGTTTTTTGTTGTTGTTTTTTGTTGTTTTCTTCTATCATTTTATAAGCTCCCTGAGTCCCACATCTTGTTGGGACCAAGATCTTACTTAGCTCTTAACAAACATAACTCCACCTCCAATCAGTTTATGTGCCTCTTACAGCATAGTAGATTAAAACAACACCCCAGCGACTGACATAACCATTTCAGCTTTCTAGAGATTCAATACTAAATTCCACAGTTAAATCAAAGGACATTTTTCCTAAGAAATGTTCTTGGAAATAAATATAATTGAAAAGTTTTTCCAATGGCACAGGAAATCTCAACACTCATTAGGGAGTTATGTGATGATTTGGAATTAGTAATAGATCTCAACTTGGGGGAACCTGTAGTTTGCTTTACTTTTATCAAACAGAACAAATGATTACACTGAACATGATTCAAGATGACGTTTTCAAACCAAGGGTGTTTGAACATCTTTGTGTGATGGGTCTGATGACTTGTTAAATCTGTAGAGTTAGGTTAGCTGGAAGATTTAAGGAAAAGAGAGTATTGGGTACATAGATAAAACTAGAGATGTACTGCCACATGTATTCTAAATTATTACCCTGAGAAGGTTTGCTGGGCAGTCCCTCCATCCCTTTAAGACCCATTCTGAATTAAGACTAAAACCTGGGTGTATTCCCCAGAAGTCAAATAGTCGTAAAACTGGCCTAGGCTTTAAGCCAAGATTATGTTAAATAATATTTAATCCAACAAGTATTTACTTAGTAATGATTATGTGCCAGCCAATTTCTGCTCCGTCATTTTAAATATAAAAAATGATTAGATCACTTCTAGTTTTCTGATAGACATATAGGAAAAAAAAATGCCCACTACCTTCCTCAGAAAAAAATATGAAACTTTTATTAAAAGCTACCAAATTTACTTTGGGACATAAAGTTTTAAACCCCAATGAAGACAAAACTGGTTTGCCCACTGGACTTCACTTTCCATTCAATGCATTAAGGACAGAGAAATAAATTTGTTTATCCAGCTCTGCTTTTTTCCTTTTTCAGCCAAAGAGAATCTGAACAGTTTCCAGAGGCAGCTTCACTAAGAACTGCTTTTCACTTTCTCTTTGTCTCTAGTCAAGTTTTATAAAAGGGGTCATTTAAAGGGAATTTGGTACACGTGTGCTTTCTTTCTTCCTTTTTCTATTTTGTGGTTGTATTTAGTTTTTGCCAAAATGGCTGTCTGCATTCTTAAATAATGGACCTTTATTACTTTTCAATACACATCATACATGACCATTAATACCTGTATCTTTTAAAAAGAAAAAAATAATTTCTTCTAATCTGATTTGCTTAAAATGTATTAGATAATGTCTGGAGATGTAATCTCCTAGGCAAAGAGTAAATACAAGCAGATTTCCATTAAGGGTAGTTGAATGGTGACATTGAAGGAATTGTAGAAATAAATATAGCGTAGTAATCATGCAAAAATGAAAAACAAACAAATTGAATTTTTTTCTGTGCCCTCATATCCAAGAGAAAAACTTGACAGCACACAGCATATTTTTTAATTGTAGAACTGATTGCCCATTTTAGAGTAAAAACAGTTTACAAAATGATAACTCTACACAGCACAAGGTTAATGCTATTTAAAATGCAAAAGCCAGGGAGATGGTACCCATATTACCCGGCATTTTTGCCATTTATGTACCCAAGGCCGACATGTTTATCTTTCACCTTGCTATCTGATTGCTGTGCTAATGCCATTTAAAACTAGATAGAAGAAAATTATGTTCTCTTAAGGAGCTGACGGATTCTGTTCTTTAAAGAAAAGGAAAAAAAATAAAGATAGCCATTTTGATTCAAACAAAGTGCTACATAGAAACCTCTGGGTATAAATTGCATCAGGCCTCTATAATTTTTGCTTGCTATCGGTTATTGCTGGGATAATTGCATAGAACACTATTTGTGTAATTGTCAGCAGTCATACTCCTGACCAAGGCCTCCTGCAGACTTCTACAAATCATTACTCTCCTTACAGTTTTTATGATTTTTGGTGGGTTGTTTGTTTTGTTTTGTTTTTTCTGCAGATCACTGAAGTTAAGCCAAATAGAATTATTGTTCTCAGACTTGGAAAGATTCACATTAATTTCTGAAAAGTACAGATAAATTTTGCAGCTAAGCAAACTGTGTCTTTTATATAAGAAAAAGAGACATCTGAGGATTTAAGGGGAAAAATGTTCAAAGAAAATGCACATCTTCAAAGCTATAGATCTACTTGAACAAATTGAAAGCTGACAGTGAACAAGGTCAAGGAAGCTATTAGACAGTTTAACCTAAAATGGTTGGACATGGAGAAAAAATATTTGACAATATTTGTACAACTCTGTTTTCTTGCTCATTTATTTGCTCTTCAAAGTCATTATAATGCACTGTAGGAATTCAGAAGCAAGGAGCAGTTAGCGTAGTAAATAAGACGTCGAAATGAAACAGATTCCTAAGTCTTATTTTAAAAGAATGTTTTTCTGTTTCAAAAAGAGAATGCTTTCCCTCCTTCCAAAATTGTAAAAGATAATTTTCTCAAAACTGTAAAAGATAACTCAAAGGATAATTCTTATTTAAAAAGAATATTTTACCTTGCTCCAAAATTGCAAAGGATAATCTTGCATTATTTATAATTTATCACCATTTTATAAGATATTATAAACATTCTATTTGTTTCACCTAAATCTTTCCCTATGTCTCATTTTTAAAAGTCTGGCTGAACTTTATTTAATAAAGGAAAATTTTTAAACTCTTTGTGAAGTTGATTGGCATTTAGCATGTTTTGCTTTAACCAAGTTTGTTTAGAATTCAACATTTTGATCATAAAAAAATGTAGCAAACACTTCATTATTGGATGGTGTGAGTAGATATTTCATTTGTGAAAAAGGAAACACAGATGACAAGTAGTTTAAAAACAGAAATTGAATAGGATATAATAGTTGACCTACTAAATTAACCAAACATTTTTAATGATAGTCTTTAATTTTTTGAGTATCTCATAAGACAGACATTCTTTTGCACAGCTGATAGAATCTTTAAAAAACTAAGATATTTCAGTTAGACAATTTTCTAATACAAACTACAAGTCTCATTTTAAACTATACATTATTTGAAGACAAATGCCTGAAAAAGGCTATCCTAAAAATAATTTTTAAAATTCAAGGATTCAAAATCAAAAACATCTGTATACAATCTAATTGTTCAACAGTAGGAGCATATAGAATTATGGTACAATGTGCAATAGGTTTTTATCCACCCATTATATGGCATTTTCACATTTAAAATTTAAAAATATGTAACAATCTGGAGAATTATTTAAGTGAAATACAAGATCCAAAATTGCAGATGCATGTGGTTCAAAAGTTGTTACAGATAGAACTATAGCCATAAATATAGAAAAACGTTAACTAATAGTTTCTGAATGGCGGGACTATAAATAATTCTTATTTTCCTCTCTGAGTTGATATTATGGCTTGTTTTGCATATAATATGCCTATTCACGAGTCATTATTTCTGATATAAAGTAATACTGTTTTTAAAAGTCAATGAAAAAAAGAAGCACTGTGCTTCCCAATAAGTCATAACAGTTTATAGGATTGCCCATGTGTCTTTGCCTCTGAAAAAAGACTTCAGAGATGACAGCATAGGCTCACTCTATAACAGTGGAACCCAGCCAGGAGCTGTGGCTCACGCCTGTAATCCTAGCACTTTGGGAAGCTGAGGTAGGCAGATCATGAGGTCAAGAGATCGAGACCATCCAGGCCAACATGGTGAAACCCCATCTCTACTAAAAGATACAAAAAAATTAGCTGGACGTGGTGGTGCGTGCCAGCTGCTCGGGAGACTGAGGCAGGAGAATTGCTTGAACCCAGGAGGTGGAGGTTGCAGTGAGCCGAGATCGCACCACTGCACTCCAGCCTGGCGCCTGGTGACAGAGTGAGAATCTGTCTCAAAAAATAATAATAAAAATAATAAAATAAAAGTGGAACCTAAGTGTTGAACAGTAAGATCCTTTTGGAATGCCATTTAAAATATATCATCAATTTTGTTTTGAATTGAGGTTGTTGGTGAAGTTATTACCATAAGCCAGATCCTAACAACCCCCAGGTACCCCCCAGGCATTTCATATTCTGTCACTTCCCTCTAGAATCACTAACTGTGTCCAAGTCATCTCTATCCCCCACAGCCACTGAAGGTTGTCACTGAGTAGACATATTCTCTAGCGGCTTTAGCCAAGAACAGAGTCAGAGTCACAAGCTTGTGCTATTCCTGCTTTCACTAAAGTCTCCAGATCACTGCAGGAAAGTTTTATAACTACCTATTTGTGGTTTCTCCTATTTAAAAATTAGATTGCATTTGATACATTGTATTCTTTCTCACTGAGAAACAAAATAAGACATAAATATCAACAGATATAAACTTAAATTAGGTGGGTTCAATCCTCACTGTTCACTGCTTAGTGTGTCTCTCTGCCTAAGGGAATTTGAGGAACAACAGTAGTTTAGTGGTTACAAACGAACATTGAATCTAGGCTTCCTGGGTGTAAATTCAGCTCTTTCACTAACTAGCTAAAATGTGTAAATGTAATCTCTGTGTATATTTATTTCCTCCTCTGTAAAAACAGATTAAATAAGTTAATTAGTTAACACATATATGGCATTTATAACTATTTCTGTGCAAATTGTTAGCAATTATTATAAGGCAATGTACCCTCTCTTTTTTCAAAGTTATAAATATCTTTACAAAGTTCCAAAAAGCACAGATTAATATTGGGGGTGGGGGCTGTTTATAAGTAATTCCGTGTTCCATAGAGGGGGAAGAAAATCTATTGAGTTAGTCTTAGCAGTAACTTACTCAAAACAGGAAGATACAGGAGTTGTTTTATACTTAGTTTATATTATTGACAGGAGCCTCATTAAATAGATTTGATATTCAGTATGCTTACTCAGAATAAAGCCTGGATAAATCAGGATTCAGATTCACAAGTAGTTGTGAATGTGTTAATATCAGTCTGTGATGTGCAACTACAGTCCAATAGAGACAGATTTTAAATAATCACATTTAAAATATGTATTTAAAATAATTACATTTTGACTCATGTCAGCCACAAGTTAGCTTAGCACAATTTAATGGAGAATTGCATTACCTGTTGTACTTAATGAGGCCACATTTGATCAGAGACTCTAGTGGGATCTGGAATCAACAGTAATGAAATCCAAGGTTTGAGTTCTTGGTTCATTAGGCAACGAAACTGGCTCTTCAGTATACTTGTTTCCAAAGAGAAAGAAAGAAACCAACTTATCGGATTGTTTAATTTATCTTTTAAGATACTAATTAGTAGGATTTTATCTCTCAATTATTAAACAAAGGAGCTCTACAACAGCTTTTACTTCAAAATAATTTTTCTGAATATGTATAATCCAAGGTTGCTCAACATAGAATTTTATGAATCGTAACTATCATTTAATTACTCTTTTAACTGATGAAGAAATGATGTCAAGAAGCTAGTTAGTGTCGAAGACAAAACCAAGTACAGCAATAGTAAT
Source organism: Cebus imitator (assembly GCF_001604975.1). Lineage (NCBI taxonomy): Eukaryota > Metazoa > Chordata > Mammalia > Primates > Cebidae > Cebus > Cebus imitator. The sequence goes on along the minus strand of NW_016107352.1, from coordinate 6,144,631 downwards.
TGCCAGTATTTACTGAATACTTACCAATCATATTAATGCATTCAATCCTCAAAACAGTTATACTTAACAGCTAATGTGATAGTGTAATAGGACTAAGTAAATGATCACAGGTCACACAGTAAGCAGTAGAGCTGTATTAAGAACTCAGTAATGCAAATTCCAGAAATCATGCTATCGACCCCTGTATGATACTGACTCTAGTAAACCAGCATTAAAGTCTTTTCCATGTCAAAGGCAGCATCAGTGGCACATTATGTAGTCTCACTGGGAAAGTATCTAAAAGTTTGAATATCCTTCTATCTCTCTCTAGTCCCCAGCATTTATACAACTACTTTATATGCTTCTTAAGAACCCACCAGTTAACTAAGTCAAAAAGTTTTGATATCTGGAAGAAATAATCTGATAGTAGCCATCACATTCTTCTGGATTCCTTTTAACAAAGAATGGGCCTATACAGATAGAAATTTTCTTAGAGAAAAAATGTCCCTGTGCAGATTGCTCTCTGAAACCAGGGCAATGTCCAAGATGAAACCCAAGTGACAATGAGTTACACTGGGAGTAGTGCTCATTGAGGAGCATGGTAAAGGTCATGAACAGGAAGTATTCTTTTTAATACTTGTCCCATTGTAATAAGTTACGTGATTTTGAACAGGTCAACTTCAACACTTCATCTGAAAAGCTAGGAGGGTAAGAATTATACCTTTTAGGAATGTTTATACACTGTTGGTAGGAATGTAAATTAGTTGAACACCTATGCAAAACAGTATGGAGATTTTAGTTTTAAAGAACTAAAAATTAAACTAGTATTTGACCCAGCAATCCCACTACTAGGTATCTACCCAAAGGGAAAAAAATCCTTATATCAAAAAAACCCAGCATTTGTTATGTTCATTGAAACACTATTCACAATAGCAAAGTCATGGAACCAAACTAAGTGTCCATCAATGATTGACTGGATAAATTCATATATACGCCATTAAATACTATGCAGCCATAAAAAAGAATAAAATTGTCCTTTGTAGCAACATGGATGGAGCTGGAGGTCATTATCCTAAGTGAACTAACTCAGAAATGTAAAATCAAATACCACATGTTCTCTCTTAGAAGTGGGAGCTAAACAATGAGTATACTTGGACATAAGATGGAAATAGTAGACAGTGGGGACACTAAAAGGCAGGAGAGCGGAGTGAGGGGGAAAGAGTTTAAAAATTACCTACAGGAGGAGGATCCAAGATGGCCAGTTAGGAGCCCCTCAGGGCTGCAGCTCCCAGCAAAAGTGCGGAGGGAAAGTGCAGAGGGTGGGTGGACGCTGTATTTCCAGACGGATTTTTATTGCCCACAGACCAGGAGGCTCCCAAGCCGAGGAGGCCCACGGGTTGCCAGCGTGATGGGTCTCAGCACAAAATATGCGGTCCCAGCGCCGTTTTAGCTGGCGATTGGAGCTCCTAGGACACAGGGTCTCCCATTCAGCTGATAAAAAGGAGACTGAAACAGGGAGCCAGGCTGTTTCAGCCAGCTGAAACAGGGAGCCAGGCCCGGAGACTCCCGGGCGAAAAAGCCCAGGAATCTCCAGCATGACGAATCTCCAGCGCGAGGAATCTCCAGCGCCACTGATCGGCGCAGGAGGTCGCAGCTCAAGAAATCACACAGATCCGGCGCCTTTTCAACGGGCGCCTTTTCAACAGGCGACTGGAACGTCTGGGAGATAGAATTACCCATTCAACTGGAAAAAAAAAAGGGCAATGAAACAGGGAACCAGGCCAGGAGATTCCTGGGCGAAAAAGCACTGCAAGCCCTCAGTGCAGCTGTTTCAGCTGGCTCAGTGGGTCTCTGCACAAAATCTCACCCAAATCTGGGCACCTTTTCAATGGCGACTGGGACACCTTGAAGATAGAGTCACCCATTCAACTGAATAAAAAAGGGGTCTGAGGTAGGAAGCCAGGTGATCAGGCTCAGGTGATCCCACCCCTACAAAAAACAGCAATCTGAAACGCTCTGGATTGAGAGTTTCACAGCAAGCAAAGCTGAACCCAGGACGGTCCAGCTCTGTGGAGAGGCGTCCACCATTACCGAGGCAGTCTGCCACTACCAAGGTAGTCCACCATTGCTGAGGCAGCCCGCCATTGCCGAGGCAGCCTGCCATTGCCGAGGCAGTTCTAACTATTCCCCTACAGACAGGGAAGTTCACACAGCGGCTGGGCAGAGCCCACAGCAGCTCAGCAAAGCGTCTGCAGGCAGGCTATGACTAGGTTGCCTCCTTGCTGGGCAGGGCAGCCCTGAAAAAAGGCAACAGCATGACAGAAGTTTATAAATAAAGCCCTAACTCCCTGGAAGAGAGCACCTCGGGGGGAAAAAAAAAAGGTGTTTATGAGTTCTGCTGCAGCAGACCTAAACGTACCTGCCCAGCAGCTCTAATGGAACAACGGAGCTCACAGCTCAGCACTTCAGCTCCTATAAAGGACAGACTGTCTCCACAAGCAGCTCCCTGACCCCCCTATATCCAAAGAGTTACCTCATAAAGGAGAGCTCAGACTAACATCTGGCAGGTATCCTTCTGGGACAAAGATAGCAGAAGAAGAAACTGGAAGCAACCCTTACTGTTCTGCAGCCACTGCAGGTGGTCCCCCGGCAAGTAGGGCCTGGAGTAGACCTCAGCAGTCCTACAGCAGAGGGGCCTGACTGTTAGAAGGAAAACTAGGAAACAGAAAGAAATAACTTCATTATCAAGAAACTGGATGTCCACTCAGAGACCCTATCTGAAAGTCAACAACTACAAGAATGACAGGTAGATAAATCTATAAAGATGGGAAGAAACCAGCAAAAAAGACAAGAAATAACTAAGATCAGAGCAAAACTGAAGGAGATAGAGACACAAAATACCCTTCAAAAAAAAAATCAATAAATCCAGGAGCTGGTTTTTCAAAAAGATCAACAAAATACACAGACCAATAGCCAGATTAATAAAAAAGAAAAGAGAGAATAATCAAATAGATGCAATAAAAAACGATAAAGGGGATATCACCACAGATTCCACAGAAATAAAAACCATCATCAGAGATTATTACAAACAACTCTATGCACTTAAACTAGTTAACCTGGAAGAAATGGATAAATTCCTGGACACTTGCATGCTCCCAAGCCTAAACCAGGACGAAGTCAAAACCCTGAATAGACCAATAATAAGGGCAAGTTGAGGCAGCAATTACTAGCCTACCACCCAAGAAAAGCCCAGGTCCAGATGGGTTCACAGCCGAATTCTACCAGACATACAAAAAGGAGCTGGTACCACTCCTGAAACTATTCCAAACAATGCGAAAAGTGGAAATCCTTCCCAAATCATTTTATGAGACCAACATCATGCTGATACCAAAACCCAGCACAGGCTCAACAAGAAAAGAAAACTTCAGGCCAATATCCACGATGAACATAGATGCAAAAATCTTCAATAAAATACTGGCAAACCGATTACAACAGTACATCAAAAAGCTTATCCACCATGATCAAGTAGGTTTCAGCCCAGGGATGCAGGGCTGGTTCAACATATGCAAGTCTATAAATGTAATCCACTGCATAAACAGAACCAAAGACAAAAACCACGATTATCTCAATAGATTCAGAGAAGACCTTTGACAAAATTCTACAGCCTTTTTTGCTAAAAACCCTCAATAAACTAGGTGTCGATGGAACACAACTCAAAATAATAAAAGTTATTTACAGCAAACCCACAGCCAATATACTGAATGGAAAAAAACTAGAAGCATTCCCTTTGAAATCTGGCACTAGACAAGGATGCCCTCTCTCACCACTCCTATTCAATATAGTATTGGAAGTTCTAGCTAGAGCAATCAGGCGAGAAAAAGAAATAAAGCATATTCAATTAGGAAAGGAGGAAGTCAAATTGTCTATTTGCAGATGACATGATTGTATATTTACAGGACCCCATTGTCTCAGCCCAAAATCTCCTTAAACTGATAAGCAACTTCAGCAAAGTCTCAGGATACAAAATCAATGTGCAAAAATCATAAGCATTCCTTTACACCAATAAAAGTCTTAAAGAGAGCCAAATCAAGAACAAACTGCCATTCACAATTGCTACAAAGAAAATAAAATACCTAAGAATACAGCTAACAAAGGATGTAAAGGACTTCTTCAAGGAGAACTACAAACCACTGCTCAACAAAATAAGAGAGGACGCAAACAGATGGAGAAACATTCCATGCTCATGGTTAGAAAGAATTAATATCATGAAAATGGCGATATGGCCCAAAGTAATTTAAAGATTCAACGCTATCCCCATCAAGCTACCAATGACCTTCTTCACAGAACTGGGAAAAAACACCTTAAACTTTATATGGAACCAAAAGAGAGCCTGCATAGCCAAGTCAATTCTAAGCAAAAAGAACAAAGCTGGAGACATCACACTATCGGGCTTCAAACTATACTACAAGGCTACAGTAATCAAAACAGCATGGTACTGAAACCAAAACAGAGATATAGACCAATGGAACAGAACAGAGGCCTCGAAGGCAACACCACACATCTACAACCAACTGATCTTTGACAAATCTGACAAAAACAAGCAATGGGGAAAGGATTCCCTGTTTAATCAATGGTGTTGGGAAAACTAGCTAGCCATGTGCAGAAAGCAGAAACTGGACCCCTTCCTGATGCCGTACACTAAAATTAACTCCAGATGGATTAAAGACTTAAACATAAGACCTAACACCATAAAAACCCTAGAAGAAAATCTAGGCAAAACCATTCAGGACATAGGTATAGGCAAGGACTTCATGACCAAAACACAAAAAGTATTGGCAATAAAAGCCAAAATAGACAAATGGGACCTAATCAAACTCCACAGCTTCTGCACAGCAAAAGAAACAGTCAATAGAGTGAATTGGCAACCAACAGAATGGGAAAAAATTTTGCAATCTACCCGTCTGACAAAGGGCTAATATTCAGAATTTACAAAGAACTAAAACAGATTTACAAGAAAAAAACAAGCCCATTCAAAAGTGGGCAAAGGATATGAACAGACACTTTACAAAAAAAGACATATATGACACCAACAAACATATGAAAAAATGCTCATGATCACTAGTCATTAGAGAAATGCAAATCAAAACTACACTGAGATACCATTCATGCCAGTTAGAATGATGATCATTAAAAAATCTGGAGACAACAGATGCTGGAGTGGATGTGGAGAAATAGGAACACTTTCACACTGTTGGTGGAGCATAAATTAGCTCAATCATTGTGGAAGACAGTGTGGCAATTCCTCAAGGACCTAGAAAGAAATTCCATTTGACCCAGCAATCCCATTTCTGGGTATATATTCAAAGGATTATAAATCGTTCTACTATAAGGACACATGCACAAGAATGTTAATTACAGCACTGTTTACAATAGTAAAGACTTGTAACCAACACAAATGGCCATCGATGATAGACTGGACAAGGAAAATGTGGCATATATACACCATGGAATACTATGCAGCCATCAAAAATGATGAGTTCGTGTCCTTTGTAGGGACATGGATGAACCTGGAAACCATCATTCTCAGCAAACTGACACAAGAACAGAAAATCAAACACCTGCCGGGCGCGGTGGCTCAAGCCTGTAATCCCAGCACTTTGGGAGGCCGAGGCGGGTGGATCACGAGGTCAAGAGATCGAGACCATCCTGGTCAACATGGTGAAACCCCGTCTCTACTAAAAATACAAAAAATTAGCTGGGCATGGTGGCTTGTGCCTGTAATCCCAGCTACTCAGGAGGCTGAGGCAGGAGAATTGCCTGAACCCAGGAGGCGGAGGTTGCGGTGAGCCGAGATTGCGCCATTGCACTCCAGCCTGGGTAACATGAGTGAAACTCCGTCTCAAAAAAAAAAAAAAAAAAAAAAAAAAGAAAATCAAACACCGCATGTTCTCAGTCATAGGCGGGTGTTGAACAATGAGAACATACAGACACAGGGAGGGGAGCATCACACATTGGGGTCTGTCAGGGGGAAATAGGGAGAGACAGTGGGGAGTTGGGGAGAGATAGCATGGAGAGAAATGCCAGACGTAGGTGATGGGGAGGAAGGCAGCAAATCGCACTGCCATGTGTGTACCTATGCAACAATCTTGCATGTCCTTCATGTGTACCCCAAAACCTAAAATGCAATAAAAAAAATTACCTATAGTTAATAGGTATAATATTCACTCTTTGCGTAATGGGTACACTAGAAGCCCAGTCCCCATTAGTATGCAATACAGTCACATAACAAACATGTGCCTGTACCACCTGAATCTAAAATAATTTTTTTAAAAGAACTACATCTTTTCTAGTCTTTCATTCATTTATCGTACATACATCTTGCACTGTTCCTATTACTGAGCAAGCTGTAGAGACAGAAGTGTGCTTACTGAGAAGTGAGTGAAACTTAAGCTTATCTAGAACCCTTTAAGAGAAAGACAACATGTGTTCTCATAATCATACATTTTTCTAAAGTTTGCAAAAGAAGATATTTTGAAGACATTAAGGCCACTATCTTTTTCTCTTCTGATTTCCCCCTCTCACACTTCCTCTTCTTGTGTGCCGTGGCAGCAGAGTAGTTGCAGGGATTTGGGGCATTCACCTAAGGGGGCATTGGGTTGTAAACTGTTACATTTAGTTGGACCTTAATAGGATGTATTTATGTGGTTTACAATTACTTGCATGTAGACTTAAGTTATTGCTAACCATCTCAATTTAGGAGGGTGTTCAGAGTACTCCTATTTCCCAATTTGCTGACTCATCTAGAGTGATTACTGAAAGTCCAAGGCCAATATCATCTCACAATATGAAAAATCCTTACAATCTCTGACACCAGAAGTATTTGGGGGTAGAAGATATACAAGGTTTGAAATGTGTAAACCAGATATTACTGCTCTTGTTGTTGTTGCTGCTGTTATTATTGTTGTTTTTGAAACAAAAATGCCACCATGAGCATCTAATACTTTAAGCCCCAATTAGCAGACACATGAATTGACAGTTCACTGAAACTTAGATAAGCTTATGGTAGGGGATGGAGCAGAAAAGAGGGGTCACTGGGAGATAAATGAGCAGAAAGATAAGCAAGCAAATAGACAAAATATTTGTCCTAACAGAGTTTAGGTTTCTGCTACCTAAATTAGTGGTTTGAGAACTTTTAATGAGTATCAGAACAAATATTTAGGAAGTATATTCACATGCTCTACTCCAGACCTACTGAAACAGAACAACTGGCCATGAGGCCAGGGAATGTGCACTTTAACAAGAACTCCCAGTGGCTCTAAGACAGAGTCCATATATTGTAATTTGATCTAAAAAGACAAATTTCTAAGGAAGCTAACACAGTTAATTAAGCTGGAATACTCACAGGTATGTAACAATAGGCCCCAAAATCACTGGTAAAGAATATCACCATCTGGTTTCAGTAGTGATCTGATGTAAACTACTTTCCTCCGTATTTGTGATTTTCTCTCCCAAACCCAATTTCCCTTTGTCATGAGTGGGAGGACCATAGAATAATGTACTCAATTTTGCGAAGGAAAAAAACCCAACTCCAGGGACAATTGTCTGAGTATTCTTTAACATGTCAATTTTCTTGGCACTTACACATCAAAATCATTACCCTAAAGTAAACAGTCACAAAATATATTTTTAAAAAGGTTTCAGCTTTACACACTAATCTAAGAGCAAATTTACAAGTTGCATAATTATTGATATTTTAATTAGCTTGCATCAAAAGAGTTCTGACCTTTTGCTACAATCTTTAGAGTAAAATCAAAGTACAACAGCTGGTCTCCCTACCCACAGTGAGCATTTAGCCTACACACACAAAAAGTGACTTTTGTTGTTTATCAACATAATTAAGTTCAGATATTGACTGCCTGTGTCACACCATTTGGCCAGAAGCTAACTTGTATGAGAACTTGATGTAATTGTATTAAGGGCTGACAGTGCTCAGTTGCCATGGAATAAGAAAAATGGTATCAGTTATGAGCATGTGTATTCTCTACTGTATGTTAATAAGCTAATTGGAGTCTAAGCAGTTGATATTTATAATTTATTTTAATTATGAAAATCAACAATATTACAACAGCTGAGTATTTCCTTTAAATATTAAACCACTAATTGACCTAACTGAGCAGAGAGTTGCTAAGATCAAATATAGTATTTTGTTTCAAACATAGAAAAAGAAAATTATTTGGAGGTTAGTATTTTGTATTATTTTAATTAGAACCATGTGTATTAAGTTCCCTATGTGCATATGCCCTCAAAGTAGAATCTCATATTTAATTCTAGAAGAAAATTTTTCCTGATTAGGTTTATATTATCAGTTGAGGCATTTTCATACTATTTTTCATCTTTTTGCTGAAAAAGATTTTGAGCAACATAAACAGAATTTGTGCTGTAGATATGCAGCACAGGCATATCCAAGATCAACTGGCTAAACACTGTCATTAACTGATAAATAAAAATGATCCCAAGGGTAGAAACTGTTCTAATGACAAAGCCTGAACTGAAACTCAATCTTCCACTCCCGCTATGCTGCCTCAATTTCACAAGCTACTCTTTGGGATAAAACTTTCCCTAGATAACATTCCTCTTCCTTTGTTTTGGACCCTGATGAGCACTGAAGAGATGTTTCTCTGGTAGCTGTTTGATAACATGTTGCTCATCTGTTAACCCTCAGTTTATATCCTCCTCTGTGAGAGCAGAAAGATGCTGTTTCCTACAGCACTGCAGCAAAGATGAGTAGATAACCATTAAGAAACTATTCTGTTAAGGTCAAGCTTGACTAAGTGGTCAAATAAAGCTTCCCTAAGCTTCCACAATCAAAGAAAGGGGGAAATTTTTAAAAAGATAAGATATTTCATCTAACAAAGCACTATACGTATTTACATTTTCTAAAGGTTATATCTACATAATTTTTCTTGACTTTGGAAAATTCTAAAAAATAAACGCTTCATGCCTAGAATAGATAGACGGTGGTTTATAAATGATGAGAACCACTCTTTATACCATAACATAATGCTCCACTTAAAGAAATAATAGGCATTCTAGAACTGAGGAGTAAAATTATAAAAGGGCATAATAAAAATTCATACAAATTAAAAAGCCATTTAATCAAAATCACATCATCATATGCCTAAGTACAGTCTACATAATAACATTGCATTGCACTCCTAACTTCATTATTCTTTTGTTTATGGCATATGCCTATGTCTTTGGGTAGGGATTATTTCAAATGTCAAGCATCCTTCCATGTAAACATTCTTTATGAGTCTTTCAAGAATCTATTATCTATGTCTTTGTCTGTATGGGGTTTTCAACTGCAGGTGATTTTGCTTACCAGAGAACATTCTGCACTGTCTAAAGACCTTTCTGATTGGCACAACTGTGGAAGAAGGGTGCTCCTGGCAATGAGTGAGAGATTAGAGGTTAGGAATCCTGCTAAAATTTCTACAATGTACAAGAAATCCCCCAGAACAAAGAAGTATTGAATCTAAAATCATCCACAGCAAACAAGCTAAAGCCACAGTTGCTGTGATTTCTTTAGAGTGACATGAAGTTTTTAGTCACTCAAATTATTAACAAATGCACGTTTGAATCTTCTCAACTTATGTGACTAACTAGAACTACTGTGTGAATTTCTTAGTAAGAGGCAACATGTGCCCCAGCAAGAACACTAGGCTTGGAAGTCTGGAGAGTTGGCTTGTCGATGTAGCTCTCTTTCTAATTAGCTGTATGAACTTGGTTAAGTCACTTAACCTCTTTTGCCCTCAACTGCCTCCACAAAAAAATGAGAAAACCAAGCTAAATTAATTCTACAGATCCCTTCCAGCTCTAAAATTCTATTTCTCAAATGAAAAGAAAAATCATAAGTTTAGAAAAGAAATAAATTAAAACACCTGGTATGCAATCATTTATTTGAAAAACTAACTGAAGAGTATATACACAAAATGTTTAACTGTACTATGTCAGTAAGGGATGAGCATTTATTAAGGAACCATTATATGCTTAGCATGCTACCTGTTGGCATAAAAAATATAAAAGAAGGATAGATACTGTGCATCTATGTGTAAACTAGACAAATTATTAAAATCCATTAAAGTGATCTGTTTTTTCCAAAGTGTGATTTGCAAATCATCACATCAGAATCTCCTGGGATTTTTGATAAAAAAAACAAATTCCTGAGCCCCCAGTTTTAGTGGTCTGGGATTTTTGAGGATTTGGCCCCAAACCTGCATTGTTACAATCACCTCCAAGTAATTATAATGTATACTATAATTTAAAACCTGCTGACTACAAAATTAATGAACAAGAGAGTCTGTGTTATATTGTTTTAGTCTTGATTATCTATGAAATTCTATAGGAGCTCAGAGAAGAAACGTAAGTGACAGATCAGAATAGTAGAGGAAATGCCCACAGTGGGTAAGATGAGAGCTTGCATGAATAAGGTTTCGAAAGCAAAATGGAAAGAGCCAGGAAAACGTATTCCTTTTCCTGTGGAGTTGAAACTCCATGGAGTTTCAACATGAGCAAAAATACATAGGTTGGAATGGATAAGATGCAATTGAAGGTCAATGAAGAGTTTTACAATAGCAATATTGAGCAGAAATAATGAATAAAGTGAGTTAGCTATGCATATATATAGAACCAATTTGAAAATATCTACCCCCAAAAGGGCAATCATCGTGGGGGTAAGGGAGGAGTAGTTCAAAGACACAAAAATTCAATTTTAACATTGTCTGGAGGAAATGTATTTTCAGTGATTTTTAGGCTGTATTTGCAATGCAAAGAGAAAATGAAATTACCCTATGCATTATACCATCTAGATCTCAAAGTCTCCTAATTCCTTCCATTATCCAAAGCACATATTTATTTGTTCAACAAGTCTTACTTTCTGATGGTACCCACATTATTTTTGCCTGTGTAAACTTATACTGAAAATGATATTCCCATATTGGCAATTTTTACATATTCTAACATCATTATTTTTCCTCCTGAGGTGAGAGTTGATAGGTTTTTGTCCCAAAAATCAAAGGATATTTTCACTTGAATTGTTGTATAATATAAGTAATTTCATTTAGTTATTAAATGGACTATTAGTGATTTCCAATTAATTTTTGCTGTGGTCAGAGAATATGTTTTTCATGACTTGAATACTTTTGAATTTACTGAGACTGTTTCATGGCCTAGAATATGATCTACATTGAATAGTGTACTATGTAGATTTGAAAACACTGTATATTCTGCTCTTGTTGCATAGAGTTTTCTATACCTACAGATTATATCAATTTGTTGGTTTTGTTTTTCCAATATTCCATATAGTTTACTGATGTTTTTGCCTAGTTGTTGTATCAATTACTGAGAAAGCAGTGTTGGAATCTCTGACTATAATTGTGGGTCTGTCTCTCTTATTGCTGTAAAAGTTCTATCAATTTTTGCTTTGTGTATTTTGAAGCTCTGAAATTAGATACATAAATGTTTGTAACTGCATGACCATTTAATAAATTTACCCATTTATTATTATGAAATTACCTTCTTTATATCCACTACTATTTTTTGCTCTAGGATCTACTTTGATATTAAATACAGCCAATCCAGCTTTGTTTTGTTAGTGTTAACATTGTATATTTCTTTTCTTTTCCTTATAACTGATAAAGTGTTTCTTCCAAGCCACATATAGTTAGTAACAGATCTTAGTTTTTACATGATCTAATATATGCCTTTTAATTAAAATATTTAGGCTATTTACATTTATTTTGATTCATGATACGGTTAGGATAAAATCTATCATTATCTTGCTATTAGTTTTCTAAATGTTCTGTTATTTTTTCTCTTTTCTTCTTTTTTAACTTATTTTGGATTAACTAAATATTTTTGTTATTCCATTTCATCCCCTTTGTTGTTAGTTTTGTTATTTTAGTTATTACTTTAGAGTTAACTATATACATCTTAAACTTATCACAGTCTACCTTCAGGTGATATTATACTACTTTATATATAGTATAAAAACCTTACATTAATACATGTCCTTTTTTCCCCTTCTGACATTTGTGCTTTTACTGCCATGTATTTTATTATCATACATGTTTTAAACTCCATATTACATTGTTATTGTTTTGGTTTAAGCAATTTTTTATGAGATTTAAATTATACCAAAAATTCTTCTTTATTTACCCATGTAGCTACCAATTTTAATGCCCTTCCTTCTTTATATTTATCACTGGTTTTGATCAATTTGTTTATGATGTGCCTTGTTGAAGATTTCTTCATGTATTTTGTGATTAGGGTTCATTCGACTTCTTGGATTTATAGTTTTATCAAAATTGGAAAAATTTTAAGCATCATTTCAAGTATGTTTCTTTCCAATCCTCTCCCGCTTTCCTTCAGTGACTTTAATTATACATAAATATGAGGTTGCTTGATGTTATCCCACAACTCACTAACGTCCTCTTTGATATCCTTTTTTCTCTTGTGTTTTGTTTTGGATAGTCTCTGTTGTTATGTCTTCAAGTTTATTTATCTTTTCTTCTGCCATGTCTAATCTGGCATTACTTTTTTCCAGTGTTTTTTTCATCTCACACATTGCTGTTTTCACCTCCAGAGTTTAAGTCTTTTTTATATCTTTCATATCTAAACTTTTTGAACATATGGGATAGAGCTGTAATAACGACCATAAAGTCCATATCTGCTCAATCTAACATTCATGTCTTCTCTGAGTAACTTTTGATTGTTTGATTTTTCTCCTCATTATTGGTTGTGTTTTCCTGCTTCTTTACATGTCTGATAGTTTTCAATTAAATGCTAGGCGTTGTAAATCTTCCTTGATGGGAACTCAGTATTTTTGTATTTCAATAAATATACTTGAGCTTTGTTCTGAAAGAGTCGTTACCTGGAAATAGTTTGATTCATTCTGGTTTTGATTTTATGATTTGTTGGGGAGGTCTGGAGCATGCTCAGTCATGGGTTATTCTTTACCACTGAGAAAAGAACCTTCTAGCCCATGAATAATGAGGTTTTCAAGTCTGGCTGGAGGAAACCAGCAGTATTCATGGCACTGTGTGAGTGTTAGCCACTGTTTCCCCTAACATCTTCAGCTGGTTTCTTCCGCAGGCTGATTAATTTCCTCACATATACATGGTAATTACTATTTCATGGAATTGAAAGGGACCCTCTGCAGAGCTTTAGAATTTTCTTTAAAAGCCACTCTCTCTTTCAAGGGCTCTTTTTTGGTTAATCCTAACCACCTTGACCTCCCCATACTTTCAGCTTCATCTCCTCACTTAGGGAATTCTCTGGGCTCTACTTGGGTTTTCCTTCCCTGCACAGTGGCCTGGAAACCCTCTAAAGGCAATAAACTAGGGAATTTGTAGGGCTCACCTTGTTTATTTTTATGCTCTCAGTGATCACTATCTTTCAGTTTCTGATGGCCAACATCTTTAAGCCTGCTGTTTCACACATTTTCTCAATTCTTTGTTGTTTCAGGTAAATTTGGCCCCTATTACTTCACTTTTACTGACAGCAAAAGTCCCCGTTTAAGTGGATTACTTCTCTCAGATTCTCATAAGAACCATCACCCCACTCTCCCATGGTACTGGAAAAGTTATTTTGAATATCCAAGGTGGGTAGTAACTTAATTTCTTAAATTATTTCCCAGGTGATTCTGTGATTGCCCTGTAGCATCACTCCTTCCCCAAATAAGATCTCCTTCCCCAAATAAGAATCACTACTACATTTTTTTTAAGATAAGATCAGCAAATAAATATAAAATTAATGTGTAATAGAATTTTATATTTTCCAAAAAGAATATAACAAAAACACCAAATGAGCCTATAAAAATCACATTTTTAGCTAAGTAAATTATCTAAAACAAAATATAAAGTTTTAGTCTCTTATACATATTCATAAGAAGAAATATCATTAACTAAAGTCACTAATGAAAACATATATAACTCATATATTCATTGTTCGGTTCCAAGAGTTATCAAAGATGAGAAAAACTCAGTTCCTTCATTCAATGTACTAAAAGTATAGTAAAACAATCAGTGTTATTCTACATTATTATGGTATCTATTTATTTTTTAAATTATAACCTCAATTTTTGTTTGTAGACATGTGTTTGGTAATATTACTACATGTGCATTGACAATTTAATCAACACATGCTTTATTTCTGACATTAACACTATCTGTTTGTATATAAATTTCAGAAAAATTATATTGTCCAATATTGTATTTTATAAACCTCCTTATACTTAATGTGTGAGATTTGTAGTTCTCCAACCACTGTGAAAGTCTTGATAAGCATTTTAAAAGGAAAAGCTTCATATAAATTTTACTGAACTCATATTTATCTCATCTACAAAAAGGAAAGAGAGTATATATTATCACTTTTTTTCTAAGTTTGCTTTCAGAGTAATAATTATGTTAAAAGTCAAACAGTCCATAAGTGCTTACAGGAAAAGGCTGTGTCCTCTATCCAATAAACCCCTAACCCCCCATTTCCCATTATCCAGCTATAGCCACTTTCAGCTTCTTTAGCTGTTTTTCTGCATGTTCTAAATACAAATCTTATATTTTTTATTTATCAGGCTTAGATATTATCCTTTAGCTTCTTGTCAATTTAGATGAGAATTTAGCTGATAGTGGTGCTTTTCTTCAGCACCACCATCAACTCCTCCCCTTTGACCCACCCATCTTCCCAGGAGGGTAAAATTGCAATTTTTGGTTACACAGGTAGTCAGTGTTTACATAATTTTGAGTGTGTAATATTGTTCACTGTTGAGCCAAATGATGCCCAATGATGACATTTCTTTTTCTAGCCTCATTTACTCAGATTTATGTGAATTATCACTGAATTTTTTTAATGTTTCCACACATCTATCTACCACTAGTAATATTTTTCAAAGATTCAAAACACATTGGATAATCTGCCAGTTTTGTTTCTTTCCTGCCAACTCCCTTCAATGGCTTTCCATTCTTCTCAAGTCCATAGAGCTTGCTGTCTGGGCCTTCAGCTTTGCTGTCACCTTCTAACATCCAAACTGAATGATTCTGACAATATTTCTCAAGTCAACATTTGAATTGACATCTTTGTCTGCCATGAGTGGTAGTGTCCAGGTCTTCTTTCAAGAGTATGTGTAATAGCTTCTGTGTAGGCAAAGAGGAGGCAGTGTGGAGAACTTCTGCCATTTAGCAGGTGGGGGAAAGGTTGATAATTAAGATAGATACTATGTATTGACCTTATTCATGCCATGGGCTTTGACAAATACTTGACATATATCTTTTAACCTTACTACCTCTCTTTGAGGTTGGTACCTATTATCACTATCCTCATTTTACAGATGAAGAAACTGAGATTCAGATATATTCATATCTTATCCAGAGTCCCAGAGACAGAGAGTATCCAAATTTAATTTCAAACCCAGGGTTTATCCTACCCCTAAGGTAGGTTCATAACTATCTCACTGCATTGTCTCCATATTGTATGAGGAAGGGTAGTTCAGCTCTGATTGATGGAGGAAAAGACAAGAAGGGGCCTAGAAGAAAAATGAAAGGCTTGTATGCCTTAAGGAAACAGTTCAGTCCCAGCTTTGCCAGTCACCAGCCAGATATTTTGGGGCAAGCCACATGACATCTAATATTAAAAACCACTGTGAGAATCAATATTTATTGAACGTCTACTCCTAGCTAGGCACTTTTGTATGTTTTATCTAATTTTAGTTTCACAAAAATATTTTGATATAGGCATTCTTCTTATCATTACTATTATTACACTTGATCTTAGCCAAAGGATGAAAAGCAATTATCATTGCTGTAACTATCGTTATTGTTACTATCATTAGTAGCCTTATTTTATAAATGGAGAAGCATATCATAGGGCTCCTCCATTCCCCTCATCTTTCACATGAGTGAGTTGAACTCATTATCTTTAAATTACTTCTTTCTAAAATTCCATGCCTTTGAAAACAGATAAAAAGTAAAGCCTATATGTACATATTGAATTTAAACATCTCAGAGAGAAAAATACCAATTACAGAATTTTTAAACTGGAAGGAAATTTAGAGCTAATGTCTAATTGCTTCATTTTTCAGATGAAGAAACTGAGGCCCAGAAAAATATTAATAAGAGCTCCCAGTGTCACACAGCTAGTGCCCAAATGCGATGATTCCCAGTTTAGTGCATGATATGGTTTTGCTGTGTCCCCACTCAAGTCTCATTGTGAATTGTAGTGCCCATAATCCCCATGTGTCAGGGGAAGGAGCCTGTGGGAGATAATTGAATCATGGGGGTGGTTACCTCCTGTTTCTGAGGATAGTGAGTGAGTTTTTGTGAGGTCTGAGGGTTTTATAAGAGGCTTTTCCCCCTTTGTTCAGCACTTCTTCTTGCTGCCGCCATGGAAAGGACATGTTTGCTTCCCCTTCTGCTATGATTGTTTCCTGATGCCTCCCCAGCCATGCCAAACTGTGAGTCAATTAAACCTCTTTCCTTTATAAATTACCCCAGTATCCAGTATGTCTGTATTAGCAGCATAAGAACGGATTAATACAGCGCATTTTCTTCAACTACGGAAAGCAGGGAGGTGGCACATAACGTGAATGGGGAGAGAGGGAGAAGCAAGACAGAGAGATAAAGAGTAAGCAGTGTAGAAGCCCCTGTCTTCGTCCATCCATTCATCCATTCAGTTAAGTGAGAGACGCCAGAAGTAAGGAGTACAAGAGGGAATACAAAAGCATGCTATGCTCAGAAGGAGTTCACAATTCAAAATGAAAACGTTTACAAATTATTTCAAAACAGCATAATAAATGCAATAATTTGTAGTCTGATCCCAGAACATAGAGCTGTATATGTAATTTGGCATCTCAAACTTAAACTATTCATAACAAAACTCTCACTATCACTTGGCCACTATCTAGGCTTACCATCTCAGTAAATGGCACCACTGTTTAGCTGGATACTCATACCAGAAATCAGCAGACATCTTTAGTTCCCTCTCACCCTGTATCCAACCCATAAAACAAACCCTCTTGATTCAATTTCCAAGATACATCCTAAATATGTCTGCTTTTCTCCTATATTTCTACAACTGTAAGCTACCATATTCTCTTGTCTGGGATATTAATATAGATTCCTAAAGAGTCTCTCTTCTTCCTCTCTGGACCCCCTATAATACATTTTCTATCTACCAACCAGAATGTCTTTAAAAGCAGGGGAACCAGATGATGTTACTCCCTTTTTTAAGTCTACCAATGGTCACAATAGCTTCCATAGCTGAGCTTATTAAGCACTTTCCCAAAAGAACCCCAAAAGTACAACTAGCATCCTTTGTCAACTACCAGTTAACTAGGCAACCTACTAGCAAAAAGAACCATTCATGACTTCAGTTACCAGAATTTGTTACATGGTACCTTTCTTAAGAACAGCAAACAACAACAAGACTTTGCTAGCTACACAATGCAATCACAAAAACAAAAATGTTCTAAAGCCATTTTCTTAACACTCTAGAATCTAACTTACTGACACCCACATTTACTCCCCTCAGTATGTGAACAGAATTGAGTTTCGAACATTCTATTATTATATGCACTGATATATGTGAGTTCAATTCCCCAACTAGGAGATAAATTCATATTTTCTTATCTTCAAGCTCCACAAGGATAGAAGAAAGAAAATGCAAAGGTTAACAGAGCAGCATGATCTTGGCACTCTTATAACTCAATCAACTGGAAAGACTGATATTAAACACACAATTACAAATGTGATTCCTATTACAAAAGGAGAAGTACAAGGTATTTAGGGGGACTTGAAGAGAAAACGCCTGTCTGAGCAAAGGATCACAACATTGAGACCTGGAGAATAAACAGGAGTTACCACAATCACCTACGCAAAGGGAAGAGCTGGGTGGGATATGGGAACAAAGGAGATGCTTCCGGCAGAGGAAACAGCAGAGGGACAAAAGATAAACATGGCATGGTTCTGTCATCATGTATTGCCTTAATATTTTCACATCAACCACCTCTGAAAATTCCATTTTTTTCATAATTATAAATTAAATTTATTATTTTTACTTTGTCCACAAAATGCTTTGCCTGATCCTTTATCTAT
Source organism: Cebus imitator (assembly GCF_001604975.1). Taxonomy (NCBI): domain Eukaryota; kingdom Metazoa; phylum Chordata; class Mammalia; order Primates; family Cebidae; genus Cebus; species Cebus imitator. Next base: position 6,126,509 of record NW_016107352.1, on the reverse strand, counting down.
AAGAGCACCCCAGTCACTCTCTATCTCTTTCTTCTTACCATGCTTTATTGTTCATCCTAGACCCCTGGAATGGCATATAGTTGGGATTTTTTATTTTCTATCTTTCTTCCCTTACTAGATTCTAACCACCATGAAAGCAGGGTCTTGGTTCGTTCTTGTGTTTGGTTTGTTTGGATTTTTTTCCAGTGCTGTATTCCATACCCCAGTTAATCCCAGTTACCAAGATAGTGTCAGTACGTTTCCATATCAGTCCCATATGATGGGAATCCAGGTCATCTAATTTCAGGAAATTTTTTTGTTAATAGCCAAGGGTATTCAGAAGTACATCATCAAGGGCTTAAATTGGAACATTCTTTTAACAAATCTTTTCAAAAAATCCCAAATGAAGCATGAGATTCTATTATGTATCTCTAAATTTGTCTTCATTATTTCCACTGATTGTTTTCTTTTTTTGTTGGTACAAACCTAAACGTGACAGGCATCTAACTATATTCAAACCTGAGTCAAATATAGGACTACTACCAAATGCATAATTTGATTCAGATTTTTGTTGTTCATGTCTGTCTGTCTATATTTGAACTTTATCTGGCTTTAAATGGTGCCATAGCATCTGGATACAAGGAAAAATAGTAGCCAATCACCTAGACTTTTTGGAACACTACACTTTGCTTTCATTGATTTGGGCATATCTTAAATACTAAATGGTACGTAAACAAGGCAAACTAGGTTCCGGGTTGTTTTCTTTTTGTCTATTTGCTTATCGTCTTTCATGTTTCATTCAAATACATTTGTGCCATGATGACAAATGCTTCAGAAAGACAAAAAAATATATTACATAAATAAGCTCCAATTTAGTTAGGTATATAACCTGTGTTGTAGTTTTTGCCCTACCAGTAACTTTGAGCAAATGACTTAACAATGCCTTAGTTTCCTCATCATTCAGGGGTGAAAATGCCTACCTGACACAGCACTGTTAACAGGATTAGAGTCATAAAAGAGAGCTGAAAGCATGTCAAATATTTGAGAGTACTATAATTTATAAATGTAAGATAATGTTACTGTTTGATAATTCTTCTTTGGCTTACACAGATCAATAAAAGGCTTTTCTTCTCCAAGTTCTTAGGAACTTACAATAACATCTCTTGCCATTTTCCATACTATGCTGTTATATGAGATATGAAATGCCTTTGTTCCAGAGTCTTCTATCCCATTAGCTACCAAGCAACTATTATTATAAAGTAGCTTAATGCATCAGTGTGGCTGGGAGATTATTATTGATGTGGAAGATTGTTTCACACAGTCTACAATTTCTTTATACCCAAAGGTTTTCAACCTAGTAGTAAATAGATTCCACCGTGCTATTTTAAAAAATTTAGCAATCACTTCATTAGAAAATGGAATGTTTCCAGTGGTTCTTTTGTGGCCCTGAAGGGTACTAGAGCCTTTTTCATCACATTTCCTTCTGCAACTTCATATTTTCAAAATTATTGTCTTTGAGGCACCAGCATCTGCTCAGAGTGACCTCTAACTATGTCAAGTGATAAAGAAACAAATGCAGGCATAGTAGAGAAATCCCATCTATAAAGTGATGGCTTGATCTATAAAATAACACCCATATTGATTTTTGTGTGTTTCCAGTGACTTAACTGATGTTGTTTTTCATTAAACGAATAAGTTTTGGCATCATGGAAACACAATATGTTGTTAACATTTGGTCAAAATTAAAAATGAATTATCTTGCTTGTTTATTTATTCTGGGGCTTAGTCCTCTGGTTACCCTAGGTTAATTTTCAAGGTCAGTGAACTGAGGCATACTTCTAACAGAGCTCACGGAAAGAATGTTAAAATATTCCCTCTCACCAGTCCCGTCTTCCTCCCCTTGACACCAAAATATTGATCAGCTCTTCTCTCCATGTCCTATGCCAGTGACCAGGATGCATTTTTAGGAGTGAATAGCAGGCTGAAGAAACGTGGGACCAATGCCACGGGGTCCTATTTGTAATTAATTTGCTTTTCATTTACAGAAAGCATTTCTTTCTGATTATAAAAGTATTAATAATATTAGTTATTTGCAGTACAAAATTTGGAAACAGCAGAAAATGTAAAGAGATAGGCAAATTGCCCATAATACCACTGGCTAGTAATATTACAGCAAATGCTGTAAATAACCATAAACAATACTACATTTTCAATTGGTTTTTAAACACTTCCTTTATGATTCTCCTTGAGGATGAACACTACCCTGAATTAAAAAAAATATATATGTATATATATATGTATATACATATATACACACATATATAGGTATATATATACACATGTATATATAGGTATATATGTGTATATATATATTTGTGTGTGTGTGTATATATATGTGTGTGTGTGTGTGTGTGTGTGTGTGTGTGTGTATATATATATGTATATATGCTAAAGTTTTCCTGTCACCTAAGGTTGACCTTTGTGGGGGAGGGAGACAGAATATCATATTATTTGCATTTCTTACATTTTATGATATAGATTCTAAGTTTAGAACACAGGCTAAAAGCCTATATTCACTAATAAAATGTATCAGTGCCAGAATCTATAAAAGAATAACAGATTAACCAGGAAGACGTCAATATTGGGCTGATGACAATCAGATGTAAAGCGCGAAGAAAAAAAGATAGGTGAGCTACAGCTGAAAATATGTAACGATAGTGGGTAAGGTATGTGGTGTTCGAATACTTGGATTCTTGTCTTTGCTCTATCACCTCAATGCTGTGTGACCTAAAACGGGTCACTTAATTTCTCTGTACCTGTTTTCTCAACTATAAAATAAGTATAACAGCAGTACCAACCTAAGATTTAAAAAGAATGGATAAATATAAAGCACTTAGAACAGTGCCCTTCAGACAGGAAGCACTCAGTAATCCCAGCTGATGGCAGTAGCAATAGCACAATATTTATCAGGCTCTAAGCTAACTGTTTAACATATATTGCCTCATTTACTCCTACACTATCCTAGAAAATAGGATCAAATGAGAATGTACCCAGAACACATTACCATTCATAAGCTTGAATTACAAATGAGAAAACTGAGGTAAAAAAAAGATGTAATTATCTTGCCCAAGGCCATAGACTATATGAGTGATGGAGTCTGGATTCTTACCCAGGTTGTAAATGCAATGATAGTCTTAGGACCACCAACAGCATAATCAGAATCTCTGTGATGGAACCCAAGAGTCTGCAAATTTAACAAGTTCTCAGAAAGGTCTCAGGCCTCAGATCATGGATTTTTGCTACAGAGTGGCCTACGTGGGAAAGTTGCTTTCTGTTACCTTTTTCCAAAAAGGACTAACTTCAAAACTTCAGTTGAAGCTCAAAACCTCATATTTTATTCATAGGCCTGTATAAAGCAGCCCCCTCCACCACCCCCACCCCGAATAAAAAGAAAAACAAAGGATAATTCTAGAGCAGGTGAGAGTATTGCTCCAATAAGAAACCAAGAGGGTACACATAGGGGCAGGGCTACAGCAAATGCTTTCCTTCTTTCCTGTCTGAAGGTGTCTGTTTGAGCGGGATTGATTTTTATCTTACATTGGATGGATTGATACATAGATTTAATTATATCATGTGTTGTTCCATCAATACTGCTTTGCAGCTATTTTACATTCAGCCTGGGTGCCAGATTGAATTAAATGGTTTTTTTAAAGCCTATAAAGCAAGAAAATATCTTTCCCTGGTTGGTATTTTTTACATATTGGTTACTAAGAGTCTGTAAGCTAAAGCAGGTTGTAAAGTTCATTTGCTAGAGAGGAAGCTGATTTGACTTTTATGGCTATTAATTTTTTATGGAGCGCAGAGCAGAATTACTGGTGTTGTTCCTAACTTAGACACCTCTGTGGCTGCTGGGATTGAGGGCATCTCTGTTTTGGAAGCAGTTATCCTGACCATCCCTAAGAAGACAAAAGATTGAATACAAATAGCTTCCAGGTCCTGATAGTAAGATCCAACCACATGTAAGGATACCTATCATGAGACACACCGAAAAATACTGCTGCTGCTTTAACACCAGATGTAACATATTGTAGGCTGCAAGTAACAGTGGATAGAGAAAAAATGGCTTATTTAAGAAAAGTCATAGTCACAACCAAGGCATCCCCCAAAGATATTAATTCGTCATCTTTCTTATATGCCTACTATGTGCCATGTATTGTTCTACCAATGCAGTTTACAGCAACAAGAATTTACAAAAGCAAGCAAAGAATCTACCTTTATGCATGTCACATTCCAGTGGGGGAAGTCAGACAACAAACAAATAAAAATATCACCTCATCAGGTGATAGTAAGTGTTTGCTGAGATGGAAAATAAGGCAAGATAAAAGTAGAGAGTGCAGTAACTAGGGGGAGTTCTACTTTAGATAGGGTGCTCACAGAAGGGATCACTGATGTAAGGTGACATATTATGCCATCCACCTTACTTGGGCAGAGATGTTGAAGGTTTAAGAATTTTTCTACAATGCTTCTGTACAAGTAAAAACTGTTGTTTCATTCAACAAATAGAGTATGACATTATTATGTAGTACATCACACATTAACTTACTTTGAACTACACTACAACCTTTTTTCATTCATTCAATAGCTATTTATTGACTGTTTCAAATTTTTCAGGTATTGTGCCAGGGCTGATAAAATACTAGCTCACAGTTATGGAGGATTTACTAAGTGAAACATTGTGCAAAGCACTTTACATGGTTTAATAGACTGGCAGTGCAGATATTATTATCCCCACTCACCAATAAGGAATAAAAACCTGATGAGTTTCAGAATGCCCTGGTTTGTGTCTCCATTTAGTGCCAGAGCAAAGGTGAAAATCATGTTTTCTGATCCCCATTCCAGTGCTCCTTAAACTACAACATATAAAACCTTATGTTACATTCTTTGTCCTCTTTTGAAGCAAAAGAAATCATGTACATCCCAGAATAAATATACCTCATTGCTAACTGAACCTCAGAAAGCTGTATAACTTAACCCCCTGCCTTCAGACAAATAAATTGGTATTAACTTCATTTATAGACAAAGCTTTCGCCAACAGAGTTCAATCAGCCCAGGAAACAGGCTAGTAACTTTATAGTACAAACCAGATGTCTGAATAAATGATGCCTGTAGTCAGAGCTCGTCAGCAGGGCTGAAAAAGCAGGCAAGGGCCTGCACTCACCTTACCCCTAAGAACATCTCCTCTGTCAACTCACCTCCTCCCTCATGCCCCTTCAGGCAAGTTTTCAATGCCACTTGCAGAAACCCTACAACAAAAGTCCTGCTCACCTCCTCCAAGGAATCCTCCTGGAGCAACTGCTGCTCACCAGAATGATTGTCTGATTTTATATACTAAGATTAAAGGTCTTAGCTGTCCAGCTCACAGAATCTAGAAGAAGGAAAGGACCTCAAACATCATCCTAGACTAACCTTCATTCACAAATGAGACCCAGAAAGGATGTATGATGTGTGGCTAATTAGTCCTAGAACCAAACTAGATTTTTGTGAGCCAAGTGTTCTTTGTATTCTATCACATTGTTTTTTAGGTCTTAATATTGGAAAAGATAAGATTTCTAAGATTAATATTCGAGGCATTTGCTACAGGTTAATAGCAGACATATTTGAGGGGAGTTTGTCTTTCTGACATCTCATAACTCATATCCATTAGCCAACCAGCTATCCTGCCCATCCGTAGGGTAAGTCCACTTCCAGCAGGCTCTTCATGATTACCTGTATTGGTTTTCTCTACATCTCATGGGAAGTGTCCTGGGTTTCTACCATTAGTTGTAGGGTGACTCTGATATAGAATGAGTTAAAAGAAAGCAGGACTTTTTCCCCTAGATTATCACACACATTTCAAAAATAACCAGTGATTACTTCAAAGTGCTCTAAAATCACCAACTTACTTTTGGAAAAATTAGCACAATTAACATCCTTCTCATTTTAAAAGTGACAAAATCGTTACACAAAGAAAGATCACCCAGGTAGCTGGTAGAAGACAGAGGACAGAAATTAAATTCAAACTATTCTCAGCTTAATATAATTACTCTGGAAGATTTTTTTCATTCAGGAAGAAAAGGAGGTAGTAATAAAAATTACCAAATATATTGAGCACTCAGTGTATGCCAGGATGTACCCTAGCTCATTTAATCTGCATGGCATCCCTATAAGCTAAGCGTTATTACTATTATCTTTATTATACACGTGAGAACATTTAAGCTTAATGTAATTAAATAATTTGATTGAGTTAATACATTTAATAATTGGCAAAGCCAAGACTTGAATGCAGACCACCTCATCCTAACATCCACACTTAGCCACTGTACTCTACCGGCTGTGGAGCTGTTTCTGGCCAGCATGAACAATAGATCTTGGCAGGTATGAACTTCCATCATGACTTCCGACAAGTCTCCTTATCGCTACTATTCTTTCTAAAACACTTAATCGTATGTCCCTTTACCTTCCCGTGTGTACGGCACCCACACAGCTGCCTATGCCATGATTCCTGCTGGAATCCCTCTCTGTGGCAGGCAGAATTTTGGCCCCCTGGTGCCACATCTATGAATATGTCACTTTATATGCCAAAAGGGACTATGTGTATATAATTATTAGTGACCTGAAAATAGATATTACCATAGATTATTTGGGTGAACCCAATGTGATCACATGAGGCTTTCAAATCAAAGGACAGAACAGGAAGTCAGAGAGATGTGACAGTGAGGAACATCAGAGAGATTCACAGGACGATAAAGCGTCAATGCTATCATTGTTAACTTGATGATGACAGGGACCACGTGTCAAGGGAAGAGAGTCCTACAACAAACAGGTCAAGGAACTAAATTCTGCAACAACTGGTGAACTTAGAAGAGGACACTGAACCTCAGATGAGAACTGCAAGGCATACTTTGATTGAGCCTGGTGAGTACCTAACCAAAGAAGTCAGAGCTACCATGCTGAACTTCTGACCAACAGAAACTGAAATAATAAATGGGTGTTGTTTTAAACTGCTACATTTGTAGTAATTTGTTATGACAGCAATAGAAAACTCACATACTCTCTTCTGTCTTACAAGCTTCTGCTTTTCTTTCGAGGTCCAACTGGGACAGTAAAAACAGATGCCTCAACTTTAGTATAAAACTTAAAATATAAACCAAGTATGTGCAATTTTTCTAAGGTCTCTCTTTCTACTCTTCAACAAAGTAAACTAGTTTTGTCAGTAGCAAACTAGAGCTGTTCCTTCAAAGAAGAATGAGAACGAAGAAACCACTGCAAAAGGGAACATATTTTTCATATGCAAATAAGGCATCATTCCAGATAAAGAGTCTTAAAACAAAGACGATTCAATATGGTTTGTGCCTTGCACTTCATCAGTGCAGATTTCATGTTGAAATGAATCATGCGTCTGTACATGTTGTTTACTTGTTGGATGCAATCTGTTGGAAAAACAAATGCATTTCTGTAAACCAAAGTTATGCCTAAATTCCACCACATTTTCCTGCAATATGTCCATCCTGTATCCCCGAGCCACATGGGCCCTTATACCCACTCTTGCTACCCACAGAGCCATTACCTCAGCAGGCAGCCCAGAACCATGGAGAAGGGCACAATCTGTGCTACTGCTGGTGGACACTGCCACAGGCCTCAAAGCTCGCCCTTCAGGGGAGGAAGAGACCTTTGCAAGATAAGTGTCTGCTCCCTTTTCTAGCTTCTGTTTTCTTCATATGAGACTACTTCTCCACTCCACAGCTCCTCTCTCTCATTTGAACCACCAGTTACTGTGCTTTTGGAGCTAGGTCAAAGAACCACCCTTGTGAGTTTTATCAGCTAGAAAAAGAAAACCAACACAAAGAAAATAGCTTACAGAGGGAAGCCTCTTCCCTAGGAAACTCTTTTCTACCAAATGATCTATTAGAAATAGATAGCATGTCACAGGTCATTGACAGTGAATCAAAATCTATCGGATCAATGTCCACATCCCATGTTTCTTCTTTTCCCTATCTCTCACACTAAAAAGTGTATCGAGTTGAGGGCATCATTTTGCCATGTTAAATTACAATAGTTGGGTCTCTTCAGGAGAGGGAAATGTCTGTCAAACAGTTTTATATTGGCTACTGGATGGATGAGCTATTTGGAGCACATGGTAAAGATTCAGCTAATTTCAACATTTCTCTCCTGCCAGAGTCTGGATCCATGAAAATAGCTATTGGGAGGATATGCCAAAGATTCACCCAATTTCAACAAGAACCTTTCTCTCCTGCCAGAGTCTGGGTCCATTTAGCAGATTCACAGAAAAGGCTCATTCAAAAGTATGGAACACCTATAATAATTCCTGCCAGGTTTATAAATATTTAAGTCCTGGTCCCAACTAATAGCATTGGTCTTCCCCTTCCAATTGTGTGGACCTAACTTGCCCCTTCTATGCGTTTACCAAAACCACACTGGCTGTGATTTTCTGATGAGGAGGCATGCTAGTTTTATCTAAAAAGCCAAAATGTTGCAACTGGAAAACAAGTTGTGTGCACTGAAGATAAGATTCTGAAAGCAATTCAGAGGCCATCTGAGTTTCACTGAGTGCCCCCTTCTGTCTACTGTCCAGCCATCATGCATGGATCAGAACTTCATCCACTGGAGTGCATCCAAGAAAGCAAAAGCTGAGTCTGCTTGGGAGGCGACAGGTCACTACGTGATTCCTTGCAACAATAGCCTCAACCAGAATCTCCACATAAGAGGAATCTGCTGTTCAAAATGACCTTGCCTTCTCCTACTCAATGTCAGTTATTAATATTACTCTGGCCACTAATGAGAGAGAAGGAAGAGGCTATTTAGCCTGATTTACCCAAATATTAATAACTGGAAAAATTCTGCCCACTTTTTTTTTTGGTAGGGGGGCATATTCTGTTGGGAGATTAATAAAGGGGAATTCCTGGTGAGGTATTATCATCATAGTGGTCCTGACTGGTATTACAAGAACAGGAATTTAAAGCTGTGATAGCCCCTGTCATCCAAGGAACAGAAGTTCATGCATAACAATATATTTACTGTGCCTTACCTCTGCTGAGACACTGTATTACTCTGTTTTCAAGCTGCTAATAAAGACATACCCGAGACTGGGAAGAAAAAGAGGTTTAATTGGATTTACAGTTCCATATGTCTGGGGAGGCCTGAGAATTATGGCAATAGGCACTTCTTCCATGGCAGCAGCAAGAGAAAATTGAGGAAGCAGCAAAAGCAGAAACGCCTAATAAGCCCATCAGATCTCATGAGACTTATTCACTATCATGAGAATAGCATGAAAAAGATCAGCCCTCATGATTCAATTACCTCTCCTTGGGTCCCTCCCACAACATGTGGGAATTATGAGAGATGCAATTCAAGTTCAGATTTGGATGGGTACACAGCCAAACCATATCATTCTGCCCCTAGCCTTTCCAAATCTCATGTCCTCACATTTCAAAGCCAATCATGTCTTCTCAACAGTCCCCCAAAGTCTTAACTCATCTCAGCATTAACCCAAAAGTCCACAGTCTAGTCTCATCTGAGACAAGTCAAGTCCCTTCTGCCTATGAGCCAGTAAAATCAAAAGCAAGCTAGTTACTTCCTAGACACAATGGAGGTACAGGCATTAGGTTAATACAGCCACTCCAAATGGGAGAAATTGGACAAAACAAAGGAGTTACAGGGCCCAAGCAAGTCCAACATCCAGCAGGGCAGTCAAATTTTAAAGCTCCAAAATGATCTCCTTTGACTCCAGGTCTCACATCTAGGTCATGCTGATGCAAGAAGTAGGTTCCCATGGTCTTGGGCAGCTCTGCCTCTGTGGCTTTGCAAGATACAGCCTCCCTCCTGGCTGCTTTCACAGGCTGGCATTGAGTGTCTGCAGCTTTTACAGGTGCATGGTACAAGCTGTCAGTGGATCTACCATTCTGGGGTCTGGAGGACAGTGGACCTCTTCTCACAGCTCCACTAGGTGAAGCCTCAGTAGGGACTCTGTGTGAGGGCTCCAATCAAACATTTCCCTTTTGTACTGCCTTAACAGAAGTTCTCCATGAGAGCCAGGCCCCTGCAGCAAACTTTTGCCTGGACATCCAAGCATTTCCATATATCTTCTGAAATCTAGGTGGAGGTTCCCAAACTTCAGTTCTTGATTTCTGTGCACCCACATGCTCAATACCACATGGAAGCTATCAAGATTTGAGGTTTCCACCCTCTGAAGTGACAGCCTGAGCTATATGTTGGCCCCTTTCATTGATGGCTGGAGCAGTTGAGACACAGACCCTGGGCCCAGCCCATGAAACTACTTTTTCCTCCTGGGCCTCTGGTCCTGTGATGGGAGCAGCTGCCATGAAGTTCTCTGACACAGCCTGAAGACATTTTCCCCATGGTCTTGGGGATTAACACTGGGCTCCTTACTACTTATACAAATTTCTCCAGCCGACTTAAATGTCTCCTCAGAAAATGGGTGTTTCTTTTCTATCATATAGTCAGGCTGCAAATTTTCCAAATTTTTATGCTCTGCTTCCTTATAAAAATGAATGCCTTTAACAGCACCCAAGTTACCTCTTGAACTGTTTGCTGCTTAGAAATTTCTTCTGCCAGGTACCCTAAATCATCTCTCTCAAGTTCAAAGTTCCACAAATCTCTAGGGCAGGGGCAAAATGCCACCAGTCTCTTTGCTAAAACATAACAAGAATCACCTTTACTCCAGTTCCCAACAAGTTCCTCATCTCCGTCTGAGACCACCTTACTCTGAATTTTATTGTCCATATCACTATCAGCATTTTGGGCAAAGCCATTCAACAAGTCTCTAGGAAGTTCCAAACTTTCTCACATTTTCCTGTCTTCTTCAGAGCTCTTTGAACTGTTCCAAGCTCTGTCTGTTAAAGAGTTCCAAAGTTGTTTCCACATTTTGGGTATGTTTTCAGTAACATTGGTACCACTCCTGGTACCAATTTACTATATTAGTCTGTTTCCACACTGCTGATAAAGACATATCTGAGACTGGGAAGAAAAAGACATTTAATTGGACTTACAGTTCCATGTGGTTGGGGAGGCCTTAGAATCATGTTTGTAGGCAAAAGGCACTTCTAACATGGCAGTGGCAAGAGAAAAATAAGGATGAAGCAAAAGTGGAAACTCCTGATAAACCCATCAGAACTCATGAGACTTATTCACTGAGAATGAGTGAGAATGGCATAGGAAAGACTGCTCCCCCCATGATTCAATTATCTCCTCCTGGGTCATTCCCACAATGTATGTGAATTCTGGGAGATATAAATCAAGTTGAGATTTAGTTGGGGACAGAGCCAAACCATATCAGATACTTTGGCATTGTCTCTTTAAACAAAAGTTCCCTTAATTGGGCAAAGGGTAGAGGAACAAGCCATGCTGTTATTTCCAAAAGTTAATTGCCAAGCCAGTGTTAAGTAAGGGAGGAAAAGATGGAGCAACTAAGCTCTGAAGCAGATCCTGCAGCGAGAACCCTGTAAGTCCCATCTGAGTTACTCTTTTTAAGAGCATAGCATCTCAGGGGGAAAAAAGCCAAGGCTTAAGAAGATATTGACTAAGATTTGTTGGAGTCATTACATTCATGCTATAAGAATTCATAAGAATGAAAATGACTTTCCTGTATCCTTGACACATAAGAAACCCTGGTGTTTTCTCTCACACTTGACATTCTGGATAGAGGCATGCTGGTTGGCAAAAGCATATGGTTAGTGCGGAAGGTCAGCAACTCATGTCCATGTCCATGATATAGAATGTATGAAGAGTAAGGAGTAAGGAGAAATCAATGAGGCTTCAAAACTGGATCTAGAAAGAGAAATTTAAAGAAAAAGAGAAAAACTCAGCCATTCCTTTTTTCATTCACTTATGGAACAAATGTTTGTTGTATGCTTCATCTGTATCAAGTCTTTTAGAGCTCCTTAGTACAAATTACTATACGAAAGCTTTAAGAAATCCTGAACTAAAAGAAAAAATGATTACTTAACCCAAGTTTCCCCAAATGTATGTAATCCTTAGAATCCTATTCTTTCCCCTCTAAGAACATTTAGAACATCTCAGAGAATTAGTGTTCCCTGGGACACAGCTTTAGAAATGCTAGTATAGAAAAACTTGTACTTAATTCTCATAAAGGACAAGTGTATAGGCATATTTATCAAATCCTTCAGTCATTTTTGTATAATCATGAGAGGAAAAAATGACTCTAAGAATTTTTATATAGTGAAACCCTGATTGGAAGGACCCCCAGCTTCAAGATACAGGTGCCAGTAGAGGTCAGATAAACATCTCTCAATATTAGAAATTCTGAGTGTGCCTGTTACAAGGCACCATGTGTAAGAGGCAACAATGGGCTTTCTTCTATAACTCTGGAATATGTGGGCTTGAGGTGGACTTCAGTCAGGTCCAATGTAGTAAAGGGAGTCCTGGAATAAACTGTACCAGCAATATTGGTTACATCCATTCATCCAACAATCATTTTGCATGATTGTTATCTTTGAACATGAAACACATCCTCTGTTAGCATTCTCACAACTAGCATACATGCATATTCCCACTTTACAGATGAGGAAGCTCAAGTACAAAGAGTTGATTTGCCCAAAGTCACACAGCTAGTATATGGCAGAGCTGAGACTGAAATCCAGGTCCATCCATCTCCAAAGCCAATGCCCTGTGTTATACTGTAACACTTTCTAAGGGGAAGCCCCATGGGTGCTCAATAGACTCTACAGAGCCTGCAGGCCTTTGAGCTCAGAGAATAATATAATCACTGTCTCCACCAGAAGGACAGGGTGCACCTAGGGCTGGACCTAGATGTGGGAAGCAGGAATGAATCCAGCTCTGGCATTTATGGAAGATACAGGCTGAGAAAACCAGGCTTGGGCTGACAATTCAGCCTTTAAATAGGAAAATTAGTTTTCTGTAACGTAGGAGGAAATTAATCTAAATGACAATGGTATAAAATTAACAATCACAAAATAAGGACTTGAATTTTGAGTCCCTCTCTGGCATCTCCTGTGCTTTAAAAAGGTGGTGCTAGAGCTGATACAAATTCATAAACATATCTCTCAAAGAATTGTCTACTCTATAAAATCAATAATGCATACTCAATAAAATAATATTGACTACATAAAACAAATTAAATCCATTTTCTAAGGGACTTTTTCGCAGTGTTGGGCATAATTAGTCATCACATTCAATTGTATGAACTAGCTGATTTACAGGCCTCAGTGCTGTGCAGCGAATGCGATGCCCGCACTGTCAACACCGCGCACAGCTGGAAAGCTAGCACAGCAGAAGACGGGACCAAGGGATAGCGCTAGACTCAGGCTTGATATCACGGATTTCACAAGAATGGCCTCCTATTGCCCAAGGACAAGGGTTCTTAATTGTCTTTGTTCAGTTGTAACTTGTGTTGCTCTCTTTCAAATAATCAACTGTGATATTCTCTGCCCTGAATGTCGATAATGCATTGCAGTCCTAAATTTTGAAACAATGCTTCCTAAGAACAATAACTACCTAAATGTGCATGAATTCACAGCTTTTAGTATTTCAATAATAATAAGTTTCTCTTTCTTTTTTCTTCTTTTTTCCAGGTAGCAGTGTCAGTGTCCTACACCAAGGCTCTCCCTTGCAGCATGTAAGACCTGGCTCACAATACCGTATCATTGCCTTCTCAGAATCTCTCTCCTCCTGCCTCTGTCCTCCTCTTTTCCAAATCTTCTATATCCTTTGAACTACTTCCACCCACACTGATTTTATCTTCCCATGTGCTGAGGAAAGTTGTTCACCTGTATTTTTATCTGGTAATTATTCTTCTACCTGCTTGTGACAGTTACATTGCTGTTGTCTTGCACTGCCATTTAATTCTATGATTTAACATTCTATCCATCAGAATAGGTCACACTATGCAATGATGTTGAAAAATTCCTTTATCTCAACTGTGAACTCCTTCTCACTTACAGAAAGTTCAGTGGGGATTATTAAGGTCTCTCCACCAGTCAACAACTAGAGATCCCAGTTCCCTCCATCTGGCAATGCTGCCATCTCAACACCTGGCTTTCAAGGATGCCATGGTGGGGAAAGAAAAAGCAAGCATGGAGGTAGCTTTCTCAGCTCTTCAATGCCTTGGCCCAGAAGTCACATACATCCCACCCACTACTATGCAATTGGCTATAATTCATCACACAGTTCCCCCTAACAGCAAGAGGGCTGGGAAGTACAGCATTGTCAAAGGTTCCAAGAGAATAGGAGAGCTGGATGTGAGTGAGCCCTGGTACTCTATACCACAGTGAGTTTACATAATATTTCCTAAATGGACTGGGACATCAGTGATGCTAAGCAGGTTAAGCTGCACTTTGATTGTCTGGTAATGGCTCTAACCTGTCTGAGCTCTCCAGGGTCTTTAAGTGCAAATCACTCATCATATGCATCTTTTGGATTCTGTTTGAGTTTCTAGAACTGTGCCTCATATATACTAGAATCACCTTAGGAAGTATTTATTGATGGATTTAATCTGAAAACTGACAGAGAAAACATCATCTCGTCAAGTTATGTCTTTTCCATAGCTCTTTGCTCCATCGTCTAGCTGCAGAAAAAGTGCAGCTTACAAGACAAATGAATTTGGCAGGGATGTCAGAATTTCTTGTGGCTGTCTCAATCAACTACATGTGAATGCCACAACTTTGAAATGTCCCCCTTCACTGCTTTGCACTCTAGGACAGAATGAATTCAGCAGTGATGGACAAGGCCTTACCAAAGAGAAAATAAAGGAACAACACCCAGCAAGAAATATGATTATGATACAATGCAACCCAACAGCATATTTCTCCTGAGCCACCTTAGATAAGAAGGCTCAGAACTGAGACACTGTTATCCCCATTAACAGATGGGGAGAATGATACCTGAAAAGGTTAAGTTTCTTGGGCATGGTCAAACAGTCACACAAGAAAAACCAGGGAGAATACCTGCAAGGTTGCAGGCTTGGAGCTGTTCCTATTAAATTAGATGATGTTCATTCGTCACTGACAGCTTTTGGGGGAAATGGATCAATAAGCCCTTCCCTTTGGGTCACTTTCCTACTGTGTCGGATTTATATCTGCAAATGTTTAAAGAGTTCCCATTTACCTGGGGTTTTATGACTTTGTTATAATTGCCAGAGCTGAGAGAAAGCCACCTTCCGTCTGGCTTCTCCTCCTGCAGGGAGCAGTCCAAAAACCATGTCATCTCAATCATAGAACAAAAATGCTTTGAAGGAAAACAAATGCTGCTTTTTTTCCCTTAAAAAGAAGTTGTTGAATTGCCTGAAAAAGTCAGACAGTGACTTGCAAAAAAACCTTATTTTTAGGTTGTCTAGCTACTACTGGCAGGAGAGGATGGATAGCAGCAATGGATTTTCTGAGTGCCTCATCCAGGTCAGCATGAAAGACTGGAAGATTATTCCAGCATCTCGTGACACAATGGTCAAGGAGTTCTTTTCAGTCCAGATTTCTCATTTTTGAATTTGGGTTCTATAACCCCATTCTTTTTGTATAATGAAAACATATATATTATACATCATCTTTATATAAATAATTTTTGATGCACATTATGAAGATAGGGAACAACGCTAGAAATTTATATGTAGCTACTGTGGCAGTGAGATTTTTAAGATGGTATTTTTTCATCTTTAAACTTTCCCATTCTAAATGATACATTAATGTGTATGCAAGTACATATCCACCTACATATACCTGTGTTTGCATATATATGTGTGAGTGTGTATAAATGTATGTGTATATATTCATTATATGTTAGATTGAATATAATATATATATTCTTTCTTGTTAACAAACAATGAAAATCAATAAGCTTTTGTTTGCCTTCATATTTTTTTGTACTGCAACATCCTTCAGCCCATGCCTGGCTTTCAAGTAATGCACACATACATGGAAAGGTAAAAAGATGGGGACGGGTGAGGGGGAGAGAGAAGAAGGCACAAGGAAATGAACGCTGTTTTGCAACTTCTCAAGACAGGAAAACTGACAATTCGATGTCACAGAAAAAAAAAAAAGCAGTTAAAGTGCTTATTCCACATTAGAACTATTTCCTAGAAAGGAATATAGTCTATTCCTCTTCTTTCCTTAGAATCCCCTAGTTTAAATGTGTCTTCAGTTTAAATGTGTTTCTTGCTGAAAACAAAACAGCATTTTTAATGTTAGGAAATATTGTAGAAAATTTTACTGAATTAAACAACATGGCAAAGCTATCCTGAATTTGAAAAAGTGAATTACAGAATATACATTACTTAACCCTTTTAGAGACTGTCTACATAGGCAGGTACAACTTTAATGTTTGTGTCATTTGGTTCACATTTTTGAAGGTGCTTTTTGAGTAAATGTAATACATTTCCTATAATTTTTTACACCATTCACTTATTTAAGGAAATCTTTCCTTATAGATTCTACAAACTATATTGTCTATTCATGGCATAATAACAAAAATTCAGAATAAATGAGATAATACTAATGAGGCTTAGCCACACTGCTCAGAAGCTTGAATCTTCAGAACAAAGAAAAGGGTAATGGAAAGATGAGGCAACAAATAACAATCACCTACCCTGTGCCAAGCACTCTATTACATGCTTTACATAAAGATACAATCTCCTCGTGTCTTCACAAAACTCCTTCAAAATCAGCACTATCCCCAGTCTTTGGGGGAAAAAAATGGATAGAGGATGGGGGAAGCTGGGAAAGGAGATACAAAGAATTTAAAAACTTGCTCCTATATCACTTCAACAGTGGAAACTGTTAGGCTTAAGCACAAGCTTATGTGGCTCAAAAACCCATGTATTCCATGTATTAGAAAGAGCTACTGGGGTGTGGTGGCTCACACCTATAGTCCCAGCTACTTGGGAGGCTGAGGATGGAGGACTGCTTGAGGCCAGGAGTTTGAGGCCACCTGGGGAAACATAAGAATACTTCATCTTTACAATTTTTTTAATTAGCTGGGTGTAGCCTGTACCCATAGTCCCAGCTACTTGGAGGGTGCTGAGGCAAGAAGATCACTTGAACCCAGGAGTTGGAGGTTACAGTAAGGTTACAGCACTCCACCCGAGCCAGCACACACAACAGAGCGAGGTCTGCCTCTATAAAAGAGGGGGGGAAAGCTACTTGGAACTAGGAAATAAATATATATTTTACATATTCTTCTGTTTTGTTATTAATGTTTTTTAAATAATTTTATATGTTAAGACAGTACATAATAAAATACTTTGAAAACTGTGAGACATAATAGCTGTGTTGTTGATGATGAAGATATTTATGCTACTCTTATTTAGGACTACAATCCTTCAATATGCCAAAAAAATATTACATACCCAGGCCCATGATCAGTAGGGGTAGGGATAATGCAAAATAAGTAAATAAATTGTTCTTTGTATAGAAGAAATAAGTCTGGGTTTTTCCTTGAATTTCATATTGACCTATACCCTTTAGTGATACATTCAAATGTTAACTTCAATCTAATAATATTTTTTCATGCTTACTAGGTGCAAAGTACAGTCTCAATTTAGATGAAGGCATACCTCAGGCCTGCAAAGTTTCATAAATATAGCTACTAAAATTCAGCACTTAAGCATTTGCTATTACTATCTACCTTTTATCTGCATGTTTGATGAATATTTCAATGGTGGAACGAAATTGCTTCAGGACATCGAACATATGTGAAACTCAATTGCAAATACAATTCAGTTTACCAAAACATGGTCCCAGGCAACTCTGCTCACTCCTAACGGTTATTCAGCGATGTCAGGGATCATCTCCCTAGCTCTCTCCCAGTACATATGTTATATTGTCTCAAAGAATTGCCAGGAACTGCCTCTGTATATATGTCCCAAGTAGAGTATAAGAGAAAAAAATGTTATTCCTCTCCCCAACTTCCCTGAGCCCCACTCCACCATTTCTATAAACAGAAGCCCAGGCACAAATATGAGGAGACATCTCTTCTGGAAGAGCTCAGTAATCTAGTGACATATGTTCTTTTTAAAGAGAAACATCCCTTTAGTCCTTGTGTGAGTATCTGTCTACTTCAAACTCAGAGTCAGATCTTCAGCAACATAGCTAAACATGAATGTGCAAGGACCACTCCAGATCACTTCTTACTCACCTAGCTAGGAGACGGGCTCCTCCAGAAACAAACCTCACATCCAGCAGCACCAAACTGTGCCCCCAGCCTCTATGCTTCAGCCATGTCGAACTTCATACACTTCATGTTCTCCTTCATCCCAGTCCTCCACGTGTCCTCCACAGTTTGCAATCCTCTTCTCATTTTGATCAGTTAAATGCTATTTACACTTTAGTCCCAATTTCTAGACAACTCTACCTCTGAGCCTCCAGATCTGGGTGAGGTGGCTCACCGTGCCCCCACAACATCCTGTCCTTCCCCTGTAACAGCCTAGTCACACTCCACTGTTGCTCACTGCTAAATCACTACTATACATACTTGTTTGCTAGCTCAGCAAGGGCTATCTTCTTTACTGTTTTTCTATCTTCTTTACTGTTGTGTTCTTGGTGTTTTATTATGCCTGGCACATAGTAGGTATTCAGTACATTTGTGGATTGGATCAATTCATTGATTAATGTTTGTTTATAATTTATTGATTTATGCATGCTTTCTCAGATGTTCAATGATGAATCCTACCTAATTAAACCCTAAAGAACAAAACAAAAACAAAAGCCCCTCAGGTGGCCGGACCAGGAATCATGATGGGAAAAGATCTGCCCTCTTTCTTTCCATCCACCTTCTGCACCCTGGGCATTGGCTCTCTCTATAATTTTTCATAATTTTGCTGTTAATGAAGAGCTTTGCAAACCTGTTTAAGAGCGAATAAGTAACAAGAGAGTCATTCTTTTTCTCTCACTCTCACTTCTCACTAAAGTTCTAAATTCAAAAGCCTCCAGAGTTCTACCTCCTCTTAGTAACTGGAAGTATATGATAAAGTCAAGAACAACTTGAATAAAGTGATTCCCCCATTCCGCTGCTGGCCTTGGGCAAGTGTGTCTCTTGAGGACAAAACCATCAGTTTTATTGATCAACTTAATGAAAACCTCAGCAAGATCAAGATATCCCTGAGCACCACGTGATATCTGAAGACTTTCAAATGACATTTCATACAAAAAAATTTCATTACTAATCAGCAAAAACAGTATTAAATAGTCATTTGAGGCTTACTGTAATGCTCTTTGATTTGTGTTTATTACTTCACAGTAGACAACTAAACAAATATTCTGAGTAACTGGTTTCTTATTGATTGATGATTCTATTGCCTTAAGGTCCACCCAGTCAGTAACATGAAAGATTCAGCAACTAATAAGCAAATTCCAAGTATATAAAGCATGAGAAATAGTGGAGGCAGGAGGAAAGAGGTATAGATGATCCAACTGATGTGGTAGAAACAGAGAGGTTACTAATGATAGAAAGGAAAGGACATCAAAAAATGGTCTTGATAACTGGTGGTATTTGAATAGCTCCTTAAAGATGCCCAAGACTTAAGCAAGTAGGATTTGAATAATAGCCTATGGTGTTACAGATGAGTAAACAATAAAATCAAAGGTTTTGTGGCAGAAAAATATATGACTAAGACAGAAGGTTGTGCATCCACACCAGATGGGTATGCATGAGTGTGTGAGAGGCTGCGGGAATATGAGGTGGTAAAAACAGAAGAAGGGAAGATTTAGAGTTAGGTCACATGACAGAGTAACAAGTAACCCATGGGCCATACAGAAGAAAAATTAGTATTTAATTCAATTTGCTTTGGCTCAAAGGGCTGATGTGATCAGATTCATGTGAGTTTACCGATGTGATTAAAATCCTCAGGTCTCAGTTCTACCAACTATTGAATGAGGAAAATGATAACACTGGCAATCAAAACATTTCTCAACAATGATTCCAAATTTATATATTAGGTCTTACCTAAAGCTCTTTAGAACACCATGGTAAAAAGTAATGTGGAGTTCATGAGTTGTGTTATAACTACTCTTAAAGAAAGCTACTTTTGGTGTAATATGTACATTTCTCTTCCTCTCTGTGATAATCAGCTAAAAATTATACTGACTCATAGAAGCCTTTCTTGATTCCAAAGACTGTGAAGCATTTTTATAAACAATATATGAATAAGTCCCTTTAACCAGCTGTTCAACTATCCACAATTTAGCTGTGAAATGTAGCAGCTCTCCAGGAACCCATGGCAGGAGATAAAATATTAGCCTTCGAAGCAGCATACAGTACCATGTGTCCCATGATCCATCCCTCAATAAATATTAATTGATGATGATGAAGCAAAATCACACAGACTGGTGGACATGCTGCAGAACTGTTCTCTAATTTATCCCACCTCCCACCTAGACACACATCTGCACAGAAATTCAGACTTTTTCCTCACTCACAATCATCCCCCACAGGAAACATTTACAGTTCAGCCAGATTAGAAATTCCTTTAAAAGATCATTTTTGCTGGAAAGCATTTTGTAAACTATAATCTCTGTCTTTCTCTCTTAGTCTCACTATCTCTTGCGTGTGTATGCACTTAACACACACACATATACACAGGCATCAGTTTCTGCAACACTGTTTATTCTAATGTTCTTTAAGAAGGGAGAAAAGGCACTAAGTATGCAGCTGCTTCTGTGTGGGACAGAGGACATATGGGCCATATGAATTAAACTGACTGTAAAACATTTGGAAACTAAGACAGTAAAGTAAATTTCCTTTAGAGCATGTAATCTGGGTTAAGTCATCTCAACTGAACTACTGACTTGTAGCAAGGGGAGGTGAGTGGAGGGGCAGGAAGTGGAGTGGAGATGGATGTCCACTTGGTGAAAAAGAATAGCATGCAATTTAAAAAATTGATAGG
The DNA here is from genome assembly GCF_001604975.1 of Cebus imitator. Taxonomy (NCBI): domain Eukaryota; kingdom Metazoa; phylum Chordata; class Mammalia; order Primates; family Cebidae; genus Cebus; species Cebus imitator. The sequence continues at coordinate 6,105,607 of NW_016107352.1, read as the reverse complement.
CAGTATTGCAAAGTGTCTGTTTGGATAAGAGATAGGTGCAGGACTTATATTATCTCATAAGCTGGGAATCTAAAAGACCAGTGAGATGATGGGATCCACCCATCTGGGAACATAGGCGCTATAACTTTCATGAGTCCACAATCATGACATACACAGCACATGGGGGATATGAAGTTTTATCTACAATCCTGAGATAGCATCAGGGAATGGACTCTTCTTTTTGTTGTAACCATTTTCCAATGCACTGGACAAAAGCCAAATGCTTGTCTATAGTAGCAGAAACACTTGAGACTGATTCCCAAGTGTGCTATTTGCTATGCAACTTTAAGCATGTCAATGAACCTTTCTGAATTGTCCTTAGAAATGAATAATTTTTAATGAGAAAAATAACTTGTAGGTTTTCTGAATAATCAGGGTGAATAAATGTTGGAGAGAGAGAATCTATAAAGAAAAAGCAACACTTATAGCTTCAGCCTACTAATATAAAAAGCAGAATGAATTGGGGGTAAGGAAGATGTTGTAAGTTACAGATTGAATTTGTCCCTCTAAAATTCATATGTTGAGGTTCTAACTCTCAGTACCTTGGAATGTGACTTTGTTTGGAAATAGAGTCTTTTCAGAAGTAATTAGTTAAGATGATATGATTAGGATAGACCCCAATCTGTTATGACTTTCTAAAAACAGACAATTTGGACACAGAGATAAAGTAATGTGAAGAGACACAGGGAAAAGATGGCCCTCTACAAGCCAAGGAGAGAGGCCTGGAGCAGGTCCTCCCTCATAGCCCTGAGAAAGAATCAACCTTGATGACATCTTGATTTCAGACTACTCGTCTCCAGAATAGAGAGAATACATTTCTCTTGTTTAGGCCCCCACGTTTGTGCTAACTTTTTATGGCAGCTCTAGAAAACTAATACATGGAGCAAGGTGCAGGCAAGTCTGACAAATCGTATGACATAGGTGGTTCTCTGTGAAAGCCTTAGTGAACAGCTCCAAGGGAATTCAAGGGGTTCAATGACTCTTCCTTACCTTTCACATCTTCAAATGTTCCTTATTCCCCCAAACCATAATGCAATGTCTGTAGCTACCCGAAGGCATACAATCCCTTACCTGCCGCCCTAGGGTCAGGTGTGTTGGAATTCAGAATTATTCAAATTTTAGAAATAGATGTATGTAGCATCTATTAAGTAAAACCTCCAGCAGGATATATTGGTATACATTGTAATCAACACTGTAATATTTCTACAACCAAATATGTGAACATTAATGGTGATATGTAGAAACTACATGTAGCCCTCACATCACACAAGGCCAAAGGTTAATTTTGTTGCCAAATGAGTTGAGAAAACCCTTCAGTTTTTAAAGATATGGAGAATTCAGAATTGCAGGTAAGAGACAGAGAATGTATAGTTCATTCTATTCCTTGATATTCCGTATATTCTGTTTCCTGCACCTGGACTGTTCCTTTCGCACCCACATCCATCGGTAAAATTCCTATTCCGTGTTCATGGAAGGTTCATGACCCCATTCAAAGAGCACCAATCCCAAGTAATCTTCTCTCACTACTTAGGTAGTTGGGCACTTTTCTCTCCTTCTTCTATGATGTCTTCTACATACCTATTTCTATTTTAGTAATTCTCATGTTGACTTTGTACACAGCCAGAAAGAACACCTCTTTCCTGGTCCTTAGAAAGACTGAGGGTCAATACTATACAGCCTCATTTTCATGTAGCACTAAGGACTACTTGCTAGTAATATATCAAGTGTGTCATAAGCTTCTATCATTTAGTACTTATAAGTGAAAATTACTGTTTCTAAGAGTGTAGTTAGAATTCTAATTCAGTTTTCTGCTAAAAAGTCTGGCTGCCATGCAATAGTGGTCAACATGGAAGTGCTCCTTTTCTACACATGCATAAGCAGAATTTTTTTTTCAGCATTTTTCAGTTGGGAGAAAACACTATTATGGGCACAATAAATTGGAGGTAGTTTGCATTTGTTAACATTAGTAAGAAATACTATTAATTTAACTTTCTAGTAGTCAATTTACTTTGGGCTACTTGGTTGCATCAAAATTATTTTAGCCTCCAGTTTTTAAATGACTAGACTAGGCATCATGACTCAAATGCAAACCACTAATCCTAAAGTAAATTCATCATAATCACCCTCTCAAATATTTCCGTACCAAAAGGGGAAAGGCTGGAGTTGATGAGCCACAGTATTTTCCCTTCTAATTAGACTGTGTTCAAAAAGCTTAAGAGTCACTTCCCTAGGGTAAGCTACTAAACCTTTATACACCTCTGTCTTCTCACTGTTTGTCATGTATGGGACGTTTCGTAAATGTCAATTGATGGAATGAATGAATGTTTTAAAATTCAAAAAGGGTTACAAAAATATAAGGGATCTAGTTCATAACCGCCTTCAGCCACTGAAATGATAACACTGGGTTAAGATTATTGCATGATTCTTTGTGCTTCTTAAAATACAGGCAAAAATTGCTCTGTTCTCTTGGCTTCCTCTTAATGCTGCATTTGGAGAGAAGCCACAGCAATCCCTCTGGCTCTTTCCTGTCATCTCCTTCAGAAGAGCCAACTCATTTGGACACTCAGGGGGCTAGTTTGGCAGCTGCCAAGCTCAGGATTATGCATTTTGAGCTTTGGCATCTGCAGCTGTAGCGAGACTTATCTCTAGCATCTGCCCTGGCTGGGTGCCAAGGGCCAGAGCTGCTAGGCAGGGTCACCCATTCCTGGGCTGTCAGAACCTCCTGCTAGCTACTTTCTTTCAGTCAACCTTGATAAAAGAAAATATGCCTACAATTCAGTCCCCTTGTCCAGGTCTTACTGAAGCTGCCTGCATCAGGACTGAAACTGTGCTAGAATCTTCAGTAGCATCTACAAACCTGCTGTGTGTGAGAGGATTTAAAGCTAAGAAACTAATTCAGCATCAGAACAGAAATAACTGTTATTAGCTGTATTATATTGATGCCAAAATAGTAGCGCATGGTGGCATATAGTCTACAAGTTTGCAGGGGCAAGGGGGTTGAAAGAGAGGTTGAAAAGTCTTCCCCAAATCTTTGGGTACAACGTGCAGCTTCCCCTTTTGTTCTACTATCAGGCTGTTTGTCTCTACTCCTTATAGAGTGAAGGAGATATTTCAAGGTCTCTAGTTGAATGAGGGGTCAGTCTGTACTGTACACACTGGGCTCACATCTAAGAGAGGAAGCAAGGTGCCAGACAGCAGTAGAGCCAAGGCCACATGCAGCAGAAATCTGAAATCAAAGACTGGAACAATATTCACAGGCAGGACAGGTTCCACACATACGAAGGAAATGCAAAATTGTAACTGGCAGCTTCTGTCACCAGAATTGTGGCCTCTATGGAAAAGAAAACAGACTCTTCAGTAATTAACCCAGAAAGTCACCAACACAAAGCTGGTAATATAGCAAGGATTTACAAATGAGATGTGAGTAATGGCCCAGGTTGGCTATTATCATTAAGGGTTAGAATAATTGTTTAAGGCTATACATAATGCATTATTTATTTTTTATTAGACTTGCCTGTAACTGTAATTCAAGTCCTATTTTTTGGATTCCAAGTTAAACCAAGCTCTATCGTTCTACTTAAAATAAGGTTTGTTTGCAAAGTGGAGAACATCTACTTTGACCCTTCTTTTATTGATCCAAGGTCAGGGAAGCAGAGAAGATCAGACCAGTAGCAGCATACTAGGGGTATTTATTTCCCAAGAGCCCATGACAAAATAAATGGACCCTTCCAATGGAAGGGTTCAGAAGTTCAAACTTAAAATGAATTGGGGCCAAAAATCAAGTGTCTATTGAGAGAGACTAAGTGTGGAGTGGCAAATGCCTTAAATATATACTAGTCCCTCACTTTGAACCTATAGCAGAATATTTAAATTAATAGTGGTTATATAGAAATATATACATTGTGAACATATGCATATAAAGTTTTTTTAAAGTTACCTATTTCTATACATTATATGACTATATATTTGTATAATTCTTCAAAAAAGAACAGGCTTCCTATGCTTTTATTTCCACACTTCTCATTCTACCTAAAACCAAAATATAATATTCCTTCAGCCATCAAACTTTAAAAAAATTTAAAACATTTTACTTTCCCCTGTGGTCCTATATTTTGGTGGGGCTAATGCTAGAATTGTATGTGTAGAACATGTGGAATTTTTTAAATCTTAGATTCTAGTCCAAATGCCATTATAGATAATAGTCTCAGCCTCTCTATGCCTCAATTTTGTCATCTGTGAGATGGGCATATTGGTCACCTCAGAATGTAGCTGTGAAAATTATATAAAATAATGTTTGTGAAAGTATTTCACTTAATAGTCATGTATAATGATAAATATTGGTAATTACTAATTAAAACAATGATTACATTCCTCATTGACTTATAAACAGTCATTTCAAAGTTGAAAATAGGCAAAATGTCAAGTTTATATTTCTGGCCTCTCCCGTCACCTTTTGTCACACCTGGATTTCAGTCCCACTAGGTGCTAAAGCTTAGCTGCTTTGTATGTGAACAACTTTCCCAGCCATCTTGAGAGAGACCCACTTAAAAAGTCAGCATGTCAAGGTCCACAGTAAGCTTCTGAAGCTTGGGATAAACTCAGAGCTAGTGACTTTGAAAAGTGAACATCTAAATAGAATCCTTCACTGTAGTATTTATAACTGAGAAGTTTTCACTAACTCTTTCCTGATGAAATTTAAAAGAGTCATTAAGCAGATGCTGCTTTAAGAAGAAATAATCATTGCTAATTCTCAGCTACATGAAAAAATATTGTCGCCCATCCTTCCCATTCTGTACCACACAAAGGCATTGATGAGACGTTTTTTACATTGGTTTTGCTTTTGTTGGAATATGTGTTAACTGTTTCATGGGTGTGAGTGAAGAGCGTAGTGAAAAACACAGGAAGAAACTCAGGTCACGCCAAATAGACATGTCATGCCCGAGTTTCCCAATTCCCTTTTGTCACTCTCTGTTCTCTCAGATGAAGCACAAGCTTCTGCCCATGGCAGATCCTTGCAAGCTCCCTAACAAGCACACAGAAAAAGGAGGGGGAATACAATCGCACACAAGTATCAGAGGACCACCAGTTTCCTTAGGGTTGCCTCCAATTGCTGGAGACCTTAGGTAAATGAAGACGTTAGTCTCCAGACATAGAAAAAAAGAGAAAGAAATAAAGAAAAAGAAATTCCACATATGATGTTACTCTCTATGACATGGCACAAGTTAACACTGTCTTTGAAAAATAAATGTGCTGTTTTAAAGCAAGGTGTTTATCCTAGCCACCCCATCATATTTATTAATGTGAAAATAAGCTACTTAAATTATACAAGATGCCTTCCAAAATTAATTCCATTTACATAATTTGCAATATGAAATCAGCATGACTTAGATTCTTTAATAACCCTGTAGAATCAACATTTTAATTTTTAAATAATATGTGTAAGTTTTGCAGTTCACCTCAAGCTGGTAAATAGCAGGCTCAGCAGTCATGTACTAGTGAATAATGTCATTTAATAAAGATATCAAAATTACACCAAGTGTAAGAATTTTTGCTTCATGGTGATTCATGCCTCCTTCAGACAAATTTGATCATATAAAAACAAGAAAATATCTGCAGATATGGGGTTGCTTTTACAAATATCGCTTGTTTGGATTATGCTACAAGAAACTCTGTTTGAGCTTTCTCTTCGGCCATGGATCTAGTCCTATTTTCTCTAATGTGCCCTCCTCCCCAAAAGACCATAGGCATATTATTAATAGTCTCAGATTGATATCTTTCTTTTTAAAAGACCTTGACTTCCTTCCACAGAGACTTGAGAGCCAATGAAAAGACTTCAGATCACTGTACTATGCATTCACTGATACAACAAACGTTGATTGAACTTAGACACTGTGCAGCACATGAGGCCAGACACTGGGGTCACAGAATAGACAGCCATAGCCCCTGAACTCCAAGATTTACATTCAAGACATAAAAAAACAAAAGATGCAGAGCAAATATAAGATCTCACAAGTGAAGGGCAATTTATTTTGGTCTGACTCAAACTCCACCCACAGTTCTTATCCAAGGATGGAGAAATGGTTACACTCTATCTTCCGAGGCTGAGCAAGAAGAAACTCTTTAACAACAGTATAGCTTTCATTGAATGAATGCTTTTCATGTGAGAGACGCTGTTCAAAGCGTTTTATAGACAAATACAACAGATATTTGCTTCATTTAGTTCCAGCAATTACCCTATGAGGGAGATAATATTATTTTCATTTTACAGATGGAAAAAGCAAAGCTCAGAGCTGTAACTTAACATAGCCAACTACTGATTCCACATACCCTTAACAATCCCTCAAAATTTGTTAGCAGAAAATGTCTAGACTGTCTGTTGGGTTGAAATATACTTGTAAATATGCAGGTATTCATCTAATTATGATTTTGTCGTACAGGTAAAGAGACAACTAAATTTATAATAGAGAAGAAAGCTAAATTGCAATTATCTGATTATTGTTCCACTGAAAGGAATATCAGTCATGATTTGATAGTGATACACTGGGAACTGTCTAAACTTGAAATCAGAAATATTGGATGGGCATCAGGTGACCAGTGATACGAGATCCACTTAAATCAGCTTGGCAAAGCATAAAGATTCTTTTCAAAGGGTGTTCCTGGTTTGATCATTAATCAGCTTATCCCCTTTTTTCCCTATTGACTGGCCGTCTACTTCAATAGAACACTCTGGCTGTTTTCCAAGCTTTCTCATTCAGCCTTTAAATTAGCTAACTGCCCAGCCACAAGGCAGGTAGCAATTTATGCCAAACAAATCATGAGGCAGGAGGTGCTGAGGAAGACTGCTTATTTTCTCCTGTGAGGAGGGGAGAGGGTGACAAATGTTTGTGGGTTGGTAAACTGTACTAATTTACAAGCCTGCTGTTATCTTTCTAATGTAACACTCCCTAGAGGCACTCTGAAGAATGATCTAGCTGCAGCTTTCAGCTTCAATCAATAAACTTAGAAGATTATGAAACATGTGCACCTATGTAATACAGTAAAGTCCTGCTTTTATACCACCGGAGGAATTACTAGAAGGATTCATGTTATAAGTGATTTTAATGTATATGTGGAAAGAAATTAAAACATGAGTTAAAATATTGTTTGTCAAGTTTTATGACCAAAATAATAATAATAATAATAATAATAATAATAATGTAGCTCATTACAGCTTAAGATGTTCACTAGGATGCCTCAATGACATCTTAAAATTATCACCATCATCATAGTGGCTACTGTTGGTTATGTCAGACACTGGTATAAATGCTTTGCTTGTGTTTCACTCATGATCTACTCCTTCCATCTTCAAATTCTTCATCTTTGTATTCCACGTCCTAATGTATTAAATTGTGCAAGTCAGAAATCTAAGTCATTTAGATACTTCCCTCTCCCCACCACACACCCAAATACAACCCATAGCTAAACCCAATCGATTTCATCCCCTACATCTGTCTCTTCTGCACCCACCTCTCTCCAAGTCCATCAGCACTACCGTAGCCCATCATCTCTCACCTGAACTGTTGCATAGCTCCCCAGTTGGCTTTCTTACATCCTCTGCCCTCCTCCTATGCTCCTTTCATCTACCCAGAGTGGGTACTTGAAATGCAACTCTGATCACGTCACACACATGCTCATGAAAACACACATACTGAAAACGAATCTTCAAGGATTAGGACCAAACCTCACATGGGCTGCAGGACATGCAGGGTCTGGCGCCTGCCCACTAGCACCACCCTCTTCCTTGAGCTTCACATTGCAGCTACCCAGCATTTGTTCAGATCCTTCTAATGTCCCATGTACCCTCTGCTGCACTGGCCCTCACTCCTTCCACCTGATATGCTATCACCACCATCCCTTTGCCAAATTAATGCCAGTTCATCTGTCAGCTCTTATCTCAAACAATACCTCCTTGCATAAAATTTCTCTGACTTCCTTAAACAGGCTCTTCTCTGCCCATTCAACTCAAATTTCTTTACTGTATGTCCTCATAAAACACATACTGTCCCTACTGGCTATCTGCTCCAGGAGAGCAGAGATGGTATCTGTCTTTACTCATTAATAGTCTAATTCCTAGACCAGCAAGTAAGCAGCCAAAGGTAGGCATTCATTCACTAGATAGTTGAATAAACTTACAAATTATACCCAAATGTCTTTTCTCATTTAACCTTCACAAGCATCCTATAAAGGAGATATTAATAGCAACCCCATTTTATAAGTGAGGTGACTGAAATATGAAAAGACCCATGTCCCTTGCTCCTAGGTCTCAGGACGCCGAATGACATTGTCAATGCTCAAACTTGGGTCTTTGACTCTTTAGTCTTCCCTTGGAATAACAGAATTCCATCAATCCGAGCAAGAAAGAAGAGGTAAAAGTTATTGCAACCACAGTTGCACAACTCAACAAATGTATTAGAAATATTGAATTGTGCACTAAAATAGGTAAATTTTATAATAGACAAATTATACTTCAATAAAATTGTTTTTTAAAATCTCTATAAGTTCCTCAAGAATATTTTGGAGTTCAACTCAGAAAGCACCTCACCTCTAAAATTGTGAAACACTTGAACACTTTCAGTAAAGACCATAATTTATTGTTTCTTAAAGTATGGTCCTCAGATCACATATATCAGAACCATATGGACACTATAAAAATGCAGGGGTCTGGGCCCATTTCTGTATCTACTGAAACAAAATGGTTGAGGATGAGTTCCCAGAAATCTACATTTTTAATTTGCATGAGAAATGGTTTTTATGCACACAAAAGTTTGGAATACAGAAACACCTGCATGCTCCTCAGAGTCAATTTTCTAGCAAACAATGAGACTTTTGGTAATTGAGAACAGAAACATCGTGTGCCTTACACAGTTGTTTAACTGTCATCGAACGTTCAGTGCATGTAAAACTTTAGTGCAAACTGAAATCTCCAGTTAATCACATGAGAAACCTAATGGACACAAGTTTTACAAAAGGCATTATGTAAATTATCTAACAAGTACACATTGTGATGTCCTCTAGATTTAGATTTGCTAATATAAAAAATGTGATTTTTAAACTGTTTTTCTTTTATTGTTTCTACCAGGAACTCCTGCTGAGTGGCTCAGAAATTCCATCTGCAGTGTTGAAGTCTATTATTTCTTTCTAGGCATAGGCAGTCTTAAGGCATATTACTTACAACTATATTATCCAGTCAGGCTACTCTGGGGCAAACTATAGGCAAACATGAAGGACCTAGAACTTGAGTGGAAGTTAAGGCAAGCCTTCAAAGATCAAGAAGCTTGTTAGCACTGAAAATGAGTCCAAATTATTAGGAAAGTTTTAAAAACCAAGCAATTACTGGAGGTCTCAATAGGGCTGAGAATTAGAAACAAGTAAGGGTACGTATAGAAAGAATCAGAGCCAGCAGCGGGTCAGAGGCCTGGCATTCACATAGTAGGAGGAACACTGATCTTCAGTGTATGGTAAAATAAGAAATTTAACAAAAAAAATGACAAAAAATTAAATTTTTAAAAAATTTAATCTCATACTGTGTGCAGGCTGCCATGGTAGTGAATGTCCCTCACTTTTGCAGGGCTCTGTAGCTAGCAGGGCGTTCAAACTGAATGCCTTAGTAAGCTTGGGCTGCTACAATGGAATACCACAGACAGGGTGGCTCAAACAGTACACATTTATTTTTCACAGTTCTAGAGGTTGGGAAGTCCAAGTTCAATGAACCAGCAGCTCCAGTGTCTGGTGAGGATCTGCTTCCTGGTTTTCAGATAGCCACCTTCTCATTATATCCTCATTTAGCAGAGTAGAGAACAAAGGCAAGCTCTCGTGTCTATTTTTGAAAAGGCACTAATCCCATTAAGGAAAACTCTATCCTTATGAATTAATTATCCCCAAGTACCCCAACTCCTAACACCATCACATTAGGGGTTAGGATTGCAACACAAACATTCAGTCCATAGCATGGAGGGACCACAGAGCATGTGGTTTCTCTGATAGGACTGTTCTCCATTCATTCACTATGAATCTTAAGACAAAAACATGTCCCAGCCATGACTAAGAGATAGAAGCTGCTCCTGAATGGCTGCAGTTTCTATGATGCTGCTGCTTTACATAGGTGAGTTCCCTGTTCTACATTTTTTCTAGGTAAAATTGCTGCTAAGTAAATCTAATTGAGTCTTATGAATTTGATTGAAAATCCATATCCTGAGACCTATTTTGGTGGCCTCTCAGACTGAAGAAAATACAATTATATATTTATATATATATATATATATATATATATATATATATACACACACACACACACACACACACATATATATAATGAAAGTAAGTAAACAAGAAAGAAAGAAAGAAAGAAAGAGAGAGAAAGAGAGAGAGAAAGAAAAGAAATGAAAAGAAAGAAAGAGAGAAAGAAAGAAATAGTAAGACAGACAGACTAGTAAAGTATTGCCTCTGTCTTCAAGGAATTTGTGATCTAATATTAGGGTGGATCTTGAGAATACTACTGCTATCCTAAGAAGCAATACTGCAAGAGAAAAATATAGCACTCTAGAGTTTCAAAAGAAAACAAGATTGTTTGCAAACGGGAAAGCCTTTATGGAAAGAGGTGCATCTGAGTCTAAGATGGGTGGGATTGGACATACACAGTTGGACAGAAAAGCTCCTGGCAAAATGCATCCCTGAAATGAAGCAGGGGCAGCGCAGAAACAAAGTTGAGAAAACACTAAATAGAAACTTCAGGCAAGAAAATAAGCACTAGAAGAAGATAGGAAAACTAGGGCTGAAAAGCTGTCTACTTAGGACTGTAATGTAGATGGCTTTACAGGCTAAACTGAGGGAATGGGCTTTAATAGAGCAGTGCCCAAGGAAGCATTGGAGATTACTGAGGAGAATGGTGATGTGACCAGGGCAGCTATTCAGGAAGACTAATGTGATGGTATCCAGGATGAACTGGACCTTAAATGGGGAGCAGACAGACTGCTAGGCAGGCTGTGTTCATAGTCAGGTAATACTATGGGTCTGAACCAGTATAGCAAGATAGCAGAAAACAGAGAAATGTCACAGAGAGAATCAAACCAGCACCCCTTCACATTTCCTTCCTTACCTGGAACAGGAAATGTAAAAAGAAAGTAGGTTTGAGGTTCGGATTGGACACGTGATTGTAGCAGAAATTGAAGAAACATCAAAAACAAGCAGGAGAAATAGTTAAGGAGGAAAAAGCATCAAGAATACTTTGTACTAAAGTTCAAGGACTTTATAGATGTCTATAGATGTAAGAGCCAATCTTCAAGCGTAGTGGGACTTGCAAATAAAGTCACAGTATAATGAAAGATAACACTGACCGTGCATCACAGGTGACGAAGGAGCCAAAGAGGCTACACAAGGGAGAAATTTAGAGTAGACTGTGGAGTCAAAATGCTCAGCTTCAACTCCTGTGACCTTCCTTGTGCAAGTTGTTTCACCTTTCTGTATCTTAGTTTCCTTATCTATAAAATAAGAATAATAACAGTATCTATTTCACAGAACTGTTAAAAAGTGTTCCAGTTATCAATGTATTGATTTTGAAGCTCCATATTCACCCCTTATTGCCTGCTCTGCACAAATAGAGTGAGCCCTTTTAAATATTTCTCCTTTGCCAGCTGGTGTGAGCTAAGCACCATCATAAAAGGGCACTAAAAATTTTCATGGTTTCCCACCCAGTTCCAACACGTTGCACTTAACAGGCTCCTGCAGCATGTGGTCTTTCCAGGATCCAACCCTTACCATGGATGGGTTCTCCAGTACCACCTTGTGCATCATACACTGGCCAGCCACACCTAGCATCCAGCAGCTTCCCCAGCACTTATCAAACAGTATTGCTGCACATTCTGAGGCACAGCCAATCGCTGCGAACAGCTTCCCCAGCACTCCAGAAGATGGGCTTGCTGCACCTTCTACCAGTGATATACTTTGGCGTTTCCTCTAACATCTAGTGAGCCATGATTATGCACTTCCTAATGAGTTCTGGATCTTAATCCTGGGTACAGGAGACCCATTTATTCCTTGAAAGCTCTATCTCAGCCTGGGGATAGTGAGTGCTCCTATACTTGCTACTCCTCTATTTTTTCAGAGTTCTCTTTACTTCTTACTAGCCAATCAGTCATTACTCTAATTCTTTGTCACACCTATTAATGCTTTATATTGTATTTACCCTACTCAAATTACTGTGTGGTTTCTATCTTCTGGTTGGACTCTGACTGATGTAAGAGGATTAATAAAATCCGATTTGTTGCATGCAAGACAGCACCTTGTACATAATAACCGCTTTTATAAATGTTTGTTAAATTAAGTTTTAACATAAGGGCCAGGAAAAAAAGGAATAAATACAGTTTTAGACCCAGTTCCTTATCAAAATGTTCCCTATCACCTCGGAAAAGAAAAACTAATATTTGCTTTCCTTTTAGATGTTTCCATTAAATACATCTTAGTATAATAAAATCTAAAATTTCTGTACATTTAAAAAAATTATACTCAACAATTCTGAAAAATACTTAGTAAAGATATTATCACTGTAATTTCTGAGATAGGGAGAATGAAGCTAGAAGAGGTTAAGTGACTTACACACAGTTCCACAGGGCCAGTTAGTGATAGACATGAGGAAATATCTTAGCACTTCCAGCTCTCAGCCAAATGCTTTTTCCCTCCACTCTATTAAATCCCCATTAACAAGGAACAAGATCACTCCAAACTCAAATGACATCTCAGATTAATTATTTTCTCTAATTGTATAATATTCAAGACAACTTAGAACATCTGTGTAGGCCACGGGATGGGTATATAAGCCCTAGGCCTTATCCTCTAATTTCCATCTTCATTGATGCACCTACAACTCTTGGGTAAGACTGTTAGTCCATTCCTGCTATAGCTCTCATGGCTGCAATGGGGAGCCATGACAGCTCTATCTTCACTTGCTATACTGGTTTTCAGTTTCTTCATTTATAAAGTGTCAATGATATATCAGGTAATTGATGTGCTTTCTCCTTGTTCTAAACCTCTATGACCCTACAATTGCTACATCATTCCCAGTCTTAATTTATTCATCTGTGAAATGGTAGAATGTAAATTCCTACCAGTGTTCAAGTGCTTTAATGCTACTATTTGAAATGAGACTCTAAAGTTTAGAAATTATTTTAATGTCATCATTTGGGAAAGTGGTTCATTAGAATCACTACGGAATTTTTTACATAATTCTTTTCACAAGATGTATGGATTCTAACGTCTTGAATGGACCCAGGAATCTGCATTTGTAAAGATCCTACCCAGGATATGCGGCTGGGTGTGAAAATCACTGTGTTCAGGCACTCAGGCTGTGATTTGTAGTCATATCTTGCATAGTACAACACCTTAAAGCTTCCAGAAACTGATTATTTGCCATTTCATTACTCAATAACAAATTGCAGTTTCTCATGTTTGCATTGTGCAAATGAAAAGCATAATTTCAATTCATTATGAAATTTAGAAAAGGCAGAGATCCCAAGTGCTCAAACAGCCAGATGACAGAAATCATATCTGTGATAGCTGACAGATTTTTCAAAGTTCTAAAAGCAAAAACCAAAACCATGCTGAAGATCCCAACTCATAAACAAGTGTCATTAAAGGATAAGACACCTTCTACAATTGCAGACCAGATCTTCCAAGATTTGAGTTACAGAGACTTCTTTCCTGCTATTTGCCTTTGAACATTATGTTTTATTGGACACTTCTTAGAGCTAAGTGTCTAAAGACACATATATTCAAATTCTGCCTGCAACCACAAGCTAAGGGACCCCTACCTCAATTATTTAACCTTTGGTCATATGTCTGAAAAATGGGAGGGCCAACTGGAGAAGGTCTGCATTAAAATCGTATGACACTGAAAAATGAGGTTAAGAAAGTAAAAGATGTTGAATCTGTATTTTGCTATTAGGATTATGGATAATGCATCAGCTGGTTCTAGTGGTTACAGTGTTATTACCTTGAAGCTAGTTAAGAAACAAGCTCCTTTCAAACATCCTGTATTATAGCAGCAGGCAAACCGTGAGCAGTCTAGATAATATTGTGCCCTTCACAGGAGAGGCTTGTGTTTGGAAATAATAACAGCAAACACATGTCAGGCACTGTTATGAATGTTCAAAACACAGCAACTCGTTTAATGCTCACAACAGCCAAATAAGGCAGATGCCATTTCTGAATCACAGAGAGGTTGGCAACCGGCCCAAGGTTACACAGCTAGAAAATGCCATGTTCAAATTCAGACTCAAGCAGCCTGACCCTAAAGTCTGCGCTCTTAATCATCATGATATCCTGCCTTTTCTCAGATAACCAAACTTTAGAGATTCCCTAAAGCTCCAAACACAAAGAAATGTAATTATCTGATCCAATACTGTTACCTAAGGGACTACTAGACAAAAGGTAATTGATGCTGCTGAAGAAAGACTTAGATTTAGAATCTAAAAAAGTGACTCCTAATTAAGTCCATGCCAGATACCAACAAAGCCTTGCCTTGTTTCGCCCTCTTTGGGTTCCAGGGTCTTGACCTGATGGCCAGGAAACTTCTGCCAGTGCAGATTTATGCCTGATGCACTATTTTAACTCACAAATGTATGAAAAAAACAAAAAGATTTGTTTGAAATGTTGCAATCCACATTCTATTATAAAAATTTTACTTACTTTATAGTTCACAGAATCCATAAAAAACAAAACATAAAGGATATGAAGAGATTTTTTCTGTCTGTATGTGCTTTCTCCTCATGAGGGAAGTGATGACCACCTTTAACTCCTAATGTGGCCACACAAGGAGGCTCTTTGCTGGCCCAGTCCTTCCCTCTCTGTAAAATCTGAGGTTCTATGGGAAGCTCTGGCTCGGCCAGCTGCAGAGGCCAATGCTCAGCAAAGTGCAACTATGGCCTCCAAAATAGGGGGGAATAGACATCTGAGAGCTGCTTGGGGCCTCACCACTGGAAGCCTAGCTTTTCTCGTTCTGACTTGATGGGTTTTCCACTGGGCATGAGTATTGGTTACAGAATTTGGGAGCATCTCTGTATGGAACCTGAAAAGTCCTGGGAAGATGCTGCATGTACTCATTTACTTGTACCCTTATTTTTGTACTGCTTGTTTCATAGCTCAGTAATTAACCAAACTACAAGCAGCTTAAGCCAAATCCAAGTCTCCTTCTTGCTAATTTGCAAATCCAGACTGCCCTTTTTAGGCTGGAATAACTCAGCTGGGATATCCGCTGTTTGTATCAGGGCCCTTATTATACAGCCTTGGTCTTTGGCTGAGTATATGATGAAAGTAGTCTTGGAGCACTGGCTATTTGCTAGGGACCCTGAGAGGGCTGTGTACAGCTGTCACAGCTGGGGGTCACCTGGGCATTGTGTCTGTGCTGTCTCAGCTAGAAGGAGCAGTCTTATGCTCAAACAAACAGTTCTTTTTTGTAGTGGTGACAGAAGGGAGTTTAAAGTTCTTTCCTTAAGAATTGTCTTTTCCTGCTTGATATAGAAACCAAAAAGAATTCTCCACTGGCACAGCTCGAAGATACTTCCTGTCCAATGCCATTGATCATCACCCAGGCACCCGTAGTGCTTCATATCATCTTACCTGATAGGAGGCTTACACTGTATAGAATCTGTTCACTTCATGATAATGTTCTCTCAAGTCCAAGCTTCAGGAATGCCAAATACTAAACTTCATATTCAAATGTTACATAAGATATATGTCATCTATTTAATCAGAGTTAAATTCTCAAATTCTCAAAGAAGCCACCCACCCTCATGCATTATCTACCCAACTCTAACCTAATTCTATTTGACTGACATCACATGTTTTACTTTTCTAAGTCTAAATCTTATCCCTCTTACTAAGCTCTGAGAACAACTTGGAACAAGGACACATTAGATATTTCCCCTAGGACTTGGCTCATAATTGGTCCTGAAAATAGTGTGTTCGTTGACTGCTAGCACACTGAAGTTTGTAACGCACAATTATCAGTATCTATAAACCCATCGTGCTATAATTTCCCAATAGAGCTGAAAAAGAGATGTTCCAGTAAGAACAAGCAAAATGAGAAACTATTTTCAATATGAAAAGGACTTTCCACAAGTGAAAATTTCAAAAACAATCAATCTCATCCTTAGATTCCTTTTGGTTTATTAACTTCATCCAAGGCTGGGTCTATCGAACTGGCAGAAACCTTTTTGAAAGTAGGGGGGAAAAATAGAGGAACTGATAAAACAGTAGTCATTAAGTTACTCTAAACATCCAATTTCAGCCAAGACACAATCTATCAACTCTACTTTTTCTCACTAAAATTAAAGCATTCATCCATGATTTGACCAATTTTCCCCTCTGATTTTGCTCTTCTGCCTGATACTTAATTGGTTAGTGGTGGAAACTGGTTGACAGGTGTGATCATGAAAGTTAAATGATTAGCAAACTCCAGGCATATCCTTTTAAAATGAAGCTGATGTCCATGTAAATAAGGTACTTGTAATAATAATAACTTCTGTGTAGACAATGCTTCGTGGTTTAAAAAGCATTTTCACAGATATTAGCTTGTTTGATTCAATATTCCCACAAAATAAGCAGAGCACTGTGATTGTCTCATACAGAAAAGGAAACTTCAGTTTTAATACTACTACTGTAAGGAAACAGGTTAAAATCTATTATTATTTACCTATCTACCTCCTTTATATATATTATGAGAAGCATGGGTCATTAATTAGATATATCTGAGCACAAGAAGAGGAAACTACTTTTTTCTTATGAAACATTCTTCTAGAATAAGGGTTCTCAATGTAAAGCATGCATCACAGTCACCTGAAGGGCTTGCATTTGCTGAGCTCCCTCTCCCTGAGTTTCTGAGTCGCTAGTTCTGGGATGGAGCCCAAGAAGCTGCAGTTCTAGCATGTTCCCAGGTGATGCTACTGTAGCCTGTCTGGGGACCACACTTTGAAAACCATTTTCAAGTCCTCATGACACAATTCCCTTTTGCCTCTTACTGGCTCCAAATAAAGACTTGGGCAGGTCTCAAGCCTCTTCTGCCCACTCTTGGATTATATTAAATTGCAATTGCTATTACTGTAAATTATGAACACAATCTCAATTCAGAAATTAGAATGCCAAGATTATGATTTTAATCAAAACTCTGAATTTGATTTAATGTTAAAAATTTCTGCCTTCTTTCTCATCCAGCTTCCTCTGGCTGGAAAACTCTGAGGAAGGAAAGAAGGGCATGATTGGCTTCTGGATTTGTCTGCCTTGTACTCCCCGCTTCATACACCAGCTCCTCTGAGGTTAGTGGAGGGGTCTTGCGTGCTTGAAGCAAAGGGAGGTAAGGGGTGAAGAAAGTCCCAACATGAACTGGTACTACTGTAACAATCTTTGCACACTCTAGGTCTGGCAGTGTGCTATTTGGAGAATCTCAATACTGCAACTCATTTAAAATAACTTCGCTCAAAGTAGCTACCACCTAGTCCCTCTTCAGACCCTAGAAACCCAGCACTCATACCAAGTTCTTTCCACAGGAACCCTCTGTCCTTCAGGAGGCCCTGTCAGAAAGGCCCATGACAAGCCCACAATAGCTCTCTCTCCTGTGATTCACCGGAAACACAACTATACACTTTTCACCACTAAATTCCAAGAATGCAAACCAATACCATGGCAGCCACCTCTATCCTCCTGCCATAGCCCCATTAGCCACTCACATGCCTGTGTCAGCCCCAGTCCTCTAGGTCTCCTCCCAAGTGCAAGGAACATATTTCAGATTCTCTTGAGTGGCCCTGTAGAAATCTCACTCACAAAGCCTGAGAGGCAGAGGAGATAACACCCATCCCACTTCTTTGGGGAAAGTTCTTCCTCTGCATATCCACAAAATATTATGCCTCTCTTCAGTTACATCTCTTCCCTCTCCATAGACCCTCTTAACATTTTTAGAATATGAAAAAAAGCTAGAAAAGTATGGAATTGGCTTTAGGTTATC
This sequence comes from Cebus imitator, assembly GCF_001604975.1. Classification (NCBI taxonomy): domain Eukaryota; kingdom Metazoa; phylum Chordata; class Mammalia; order Primates; family Cebidae; genus Cebus; species Cebus imitator. The sequence continues at coordinate 6,087,540 of NW_016107352.1, read as the reverse complement.
TCCTCTATGAAATCAATCTACGGAAAACCAGCTTTAGAATTTCTCATCCATTGCATCATGGTGTGTGACAGTAAATTTTATGTGTCAACTTAGCTAACATGGTGTTCAGTTATTTGGTCAGACACCAGCCTCAATGTGACTGTGAAAATATTTTTTAGATGTGATTAATCTTTAAATCAGTAGACTTAGATTAAGGCAGATTACTCTCCATAATGTGGGTGCATCTCATCCAATCAGTTGAAGGCCTTAAGAGCAAAGTATGAGGTTTCCTGAGGAGAAAGGATTCTACCACCAGACTACCTTCAGATTCAAGACTGCAACACCAATCCTAGTAAGGGTATGTAGCCTACTGACCCACACTACAAACTCCAGACTTGCCAGTCCCCACAATCACATAAGCCAGTTTCTAAAATAAATCCTTACCTGTCTATCTACTTATCTAACTACTATCTATCTCCTATTGATTTCATTACTGTGGAGAAGCCTAATCCATGATATTTTGCTGAAACTTCCATTTTAAGATCTCTTTTAAAACCTCACAAAAATCTGTATTACTATTCTACAGATGAGGAAATAAAAATATGAACCTAACCAAGAGAGAGCATTTAGTGGAAGTACAATAAGGATGTACCTCTGGGATTAGAATTTAGGTCCCTCTGACTCCTAGGATCACGTACTCAGCACCACAAGCTATTACTCTGTGCCCATAAAAGCTAGACCACTGAGCCAGTAGTATTCCATATGCATATGCAGACTCATTCATGAAATTATGTGTACCTGGAATAAGAACAATTAATGCAGTGACTTAAGTTCAGGATAATTCTATCAACTCCATACAGCCAATTAGCTGTATTTCACAAAGATACAGCATTCAGATGATTGACTCCATTTATTGGCATTGCCATGGCATTTGGAGGTAGGGAGGTATATAATAGTAATAATGAAAATTTTAAAAAGCAACAATTTTCTGAAATTGTTACAGTGCGATTGTGACCTTCACTCTGTACACATTACATCATTAAATATATATGAAGAAGGCATGATGAGCCTCAGTTCACAAATAAGAAACTGAGGCTTACCAATGTCAAATAAGGTTGCAGAGAAAATAAATTAACTCCTAATTCCCACAGCAGTAAAAAATAATAATACCTGCCTCACAAGCGGATACAAAGAGATAAAAATTGAAAAATACATGTAATCACAGGGTTTATCACATTCTCTACAGTCAATGAAAATTAGTTCCTTTTCCTCTGCAGAAATAAAAATTTACATAGAGAAATTATGCCTATCTGCCAAAAAAATTATTCTTTTATGAAAAATCAAGAAATAAGTTAGAAAACAGAGTGTGACAAGAAGTACCTCCTTGTGAGCCTGCTGACAGCTTGATCCTCAATAAAGGCTTTCAATATTTTGAGACAGTAAAAACTCTAGGATATTATACATAAGGAACTTTTCTAACTTAAAAAATGATTTTGAAAATCAACTAACTTCTTCTTAAGCTTACTCTCTTTTATTTTTGGATCCTTTTTCTTATTTGGGTGAACAAAAACATGATAAAATATCCCATCCTACGGATCTTATCCAATAGTACCATGTTTTTCCTGGCACTTAAAACTTACAAAAAATGAGACAGAGAGAGAAAGAGGTCACCTTTCTTGTACCCATGAGTTTCGCATCTGACTAGAAGTGGTTTCTTCCAGACTTTTGTGCTTAAGACAAAAAGTGACCATGATGTCACAAGAACATTTTCTTGACAATACACTCTTTCTGATCTCAGCTATATGGACATTTTATTATGTCACTGACTTCAGTGAACTGAAAACAGGCAATTAATTTTCTTCTAATCCCGTAAGTGGACACTCACTCCAGGTCAAGGAGAGATAATATATTGTAGTCATATAACAGTGAAGTTTAATACTACTCTCCAGGTTTCCGCTCAGGGTAAATTAGCCGGAGCTGTTCTCTCTTTCTATCAGGATAAAATGTTCCTTCTTCACATAGTCCAAATATTCCAGAAGAGTGTGAGATTGTGGGCACAGCAGTAAGCAAAGTCAAAGCATAAGGCAGTCTGATACACCAGTTACTTACCTGCTGCCATTTTCTATGCCAGCAAACTACTGAGTTTGAACTCTACCTTTTCTCCAGCCCTGCTGAAATAGCCAGAGCTATAGGGGTTAAAATTGCAAGTAATTTAAATCACATTTCCTTCCATGGCTGGGGCAGACTCACAAGAAGACATTCCTTCAGGTGAACTAACCATCATCCTCACATTATTTGAGGGGCAGAAAATCCCATAAGATAACCCTGGCGATGGCAAATACATTTTAGGTCAAAGGGTCACAATCCCTTAAATCACAAATTTACCCTGCCTCACAAAGATAGTCAAGAGGAGAGTGGATTATTCATCACATGCTGCCCCAAGATAAGATCCTGAGGGAACATGGATGAATCAGGAAGGCTTGTTCTTTGAAAATGAACTTCCTGTGCTCATTGACTCTGATAGATTACATTTTAGGAGAGTAAAAAGAAGAGGCCTTTCCTTCTTTTTCTTTCTGTCTCTTTCACTTAGAACACTCTGGCTATGAGGGAAATAATCAATAAATAGAGTTTCCAGCCAAACTTAAGGGGATAAACTAGTAAATGCTAAGCTTTGGAGCATTAAAAAGGCTCATTGTGCAGTTTCAGAACAATTTCCATGTCATTAGCTCTAAGTGCTCCCTCCACCAATGGGACCCACTCTCAGGAACAGCATCAGCGTTATTGTGCTTTCCACTCTCAGGCATGACAACAAGCACAATGTATAACAGCAGTGATGATGATGGTGCCGCCTTCCATATGTGTAACATATTCAAGCATATTGGTTTATTCCAATACCAACTGATTGGGTACGCTCCATGAAGGCAAGAATCATGTCTGTTTTATTCACCATTGTATCCCCCAAAACCTGTCCAAAGACCTAGTTGATAAACGTTTGTTGAATAAATAAATATCTTATTTACTCTTCAGAAAACGGTATCTCCTGAAATGGATTATTGTTTCTATTTTAGAGAGTTTAAAACTGAGACTCGGGGATGTAAGCAGTGTACCTACAATCACACAGCTCTTATGTGGCTAAATCAAAAGCTAAACTCAGATCTTCTGACTTCAGATTTAGTATTCATCACCCTCTAGTGCTGCCAAACTTAATAAGAGTGACATCATGGATAAGGCAAGTAACAAGATTAGCACGTCAAAACGTAGGAATAACTACGCTTCTGGAAACAATGACAAAAGGGAAAAAATCTACAATTCTAATGTCAGATCACAATAAAAGTGCAGTAAGGAGTCAAGTTCAAAAGATTGGTCATTATTAATCAAATTATAGATCAGCTCCAATAGCCACATATTTCCTTGTGCTTGCACTCAAGAAACCCTTTTGTAAAACATTCACAGAAAAAGATCGATACCTCTCTGGAGGTAAGTGGCATAAATTATGTCTCAACATATACACCACAGGAGTTTTACTGTGTGTTGTATACAGTAATTGCATTTTATAGATGGCTGTGGAAAGCTTCAGTCCTCATTGATTTTGATCATAAACTAAAAGGCAACAAAAAGAAAAGAGCAGCACTTTAGATGAAGAAGTCAGTCAGCTGAAGCTGCAAAAGAAAATGAAAATTTGGCATGCTGAATGTGATCAATTCATGTTTCTTGGAAATGAATGTAGATATTTCGGTGCTTTCATTATGAGCCAGTAGCAAGACTTGAAAAGTACTGTGAGAATCCCTGCTCTTCTAATAGTCCATGGTGGTACCTATCAGCAGGATTTAAGATGATGGGAAGCCAGCCTAAACTACAGCCTTTCTAACTTTCCATGTTATGAATACCCTCAGAATGGCTTAGGAGCCACACTAACTGAATATTTGTGTTTTTACTAGCGTATTTAATGTGTCTTTGAGATTTATAACCAAAATCAAATGGAGATTGTGATGTAATCTGAGATCATCAATATGTCACTAACATTTCTAACTTCTAGAAGCATATTTTTCAAACATTACTGTCTTGATTTCCTTCATTTCTTCATGCCCTTCACAGCAAGCAATTCTGAAGGGATGTTAATGCAGCATAACAACTCTTTACCCTTTTTCAAGGCCAATTTTGCAATATGGGCAAAATGATTGGAAATGGAGTCCTGAAAACACTGAAACCATCTGTCAGGGACTCAGTTAAGAAGATCCACACTGTTTCACAGCCAAGGATAGGGATAAATTATGTCTGGCTGGAAATGTCCAAAGCAAGCGGATTCCCATTCAAGCTTATCAGTATAAATTACAAAAAAAATTTTATTACTCATTGCCCTGGTAAAATTATACTTTCAGAGGATAATAACCTGCAAGCTACACTGATGAGGAAGAAAGCAAATGGTGAACATTTGGCAAAAAAAAAAAATATATTTTTCTAATAGTAAATAATAACCAAAGCAGGTGTCACTAAAAGAAATCATAAGCATCTGTCAAAATGTCTGTCAACCTATTTACATTCTGAGACATAGTCCTGTGAAATGTTCCTATGTATTTTGTAAAAATAACTCTGTTAATATTTAATCACAAACACCAGGAGTACTTGGCTAATATTTATTCATAAAATGTATTTGGTAAAATATTAAAGACCTGGAGGATGGGGCTCATGTGATTAAATTGTATGGCTTGGGATATCAAGCTTTAGAATCACTTAAGTAATTTGTCTCCTCCCCACCTTAAATATTTATTGCCATTGTAAAACTATTGACATCTTACATAGAAAACAGTGATTCTCACATTTTATAACACAGATTTTTATAATACTAGTAAACAGTGGTAGTCAAAATATACCCACAAACATTGGAACCAATCTGCTTCACAGGAGGCAAAGAGCTCCCCAGTTATAAGTATAGCACCACACAAAATGAATCATCACTTCCACATTCCATCACTCAGAGAAGGTTAAATGAGAATGAAAACTGTGCTCCTTTCTATGAAGTACCAAGGAAATAATTTGGTTGCAAAGTTGTAATCAGCTAATTAAACTTGTTAGAAAAACAGTCCATGTGTGTATAACTACAAGCAGCTATTTCTCCGCAACTCCCCAGTAACACTGGGGATTCATGTTAGTCTAGTAATTCCTGTACTCATTAGTTTACCATTCATGCATTCTTTTAATCTCTCCTGTGTTTTTAAAATTAATCTGAAGTACTGCCGGAATGATTTGGTTAATTTCCCACTAAGTAGCTTTCATGAAATTCTTTTTTATTAACAGAAAAGTATTTAAATATCTGGTTTGGAAAATTGTGGACTGTGAATGCACAAATCAGTCACATGCCTTGAGAGAGATGTTTAAAAGAGCCAGACTAAGTCAGTAGTGTACTGAGGGATACTCCTTTCAAGGCTGGGGCTCAGGAATACAATAGTCTCTGGCTTTCCCACTGAAGATGCCACAGAACTTGAGTGTTGGAGGGACCAAGACATAGGCTCAAGAGAGTAATATTCGTTTGGCTTAATTAACTCAATAACCAAATTACCTTGAACCAGGGCATCAGACCAAAACATGACCCAGCAAAGCTGTTGAGATGCAGAGAAATTCTCCTCATCCATTCATTAAATTGGTCCCTTAACCGAAAGCAGGCTTGAATTTATAGGTAGAGGTTAAATGTCCAGCTGAGGGAATTGAGGGTATGTTGAGGCAGGTCCTTTCAACAAGTCACTCATAATACTAATAAGCCATGAGTCTAAGTAGTTTTGTCAAATGGAATAACAAAGCAGAAATCTTGAGCTTGTCTTTCTACATCACAGTCTCCTAATATTTGACAATTATTTTCAGAGGGGTCAATGTTAGCTAAGAAAATGTTCAGTCTGCACAGCCCAGGGTCTCATAAATGAATCAACCATTTCATAGTAACAGCACCACCCACCCAACCATTAGTCCAGTCAGACTCCAGTGGAGTTGGTGACACTAAATGTGAGAATAGCTCTAAACTATCCAAGTAAAGTACCCAGCACATCAAACACACTCAATAAATTTCAGTTCCTTTCTCTGTTCATTGTAGTGGTTAGTAGCTTCATGCCCTGTATTATGCCACCAGAATTTTCTGGAACTGGAACAGATAACTCAGTGATGTTAGGAAAATTCAAACACCCTAGAATGAACAAGGGTACTTTTCCATATGAGAAGGCCAACCCCTTTCCAGAGAGTTCTATACAGAACACTGAAGGAGGAAGAGAACATCCCTAGATAGGCCAAATCTTCCCCAGCACGTGGGGACAGATGTTGCTATTATTTTACGCTCCCTTCTCAGCCCTGACAGTGAAACAGCCAATCATGTGAAATCCTCTCAGACAGAAATCTTGTAATTACATCCCATCTTTCAGAGCTCCATCCATGATGATTTGCAAAAGCAAGGAACCAAATTATCTGCCTCTGAAAGGTTTGAGTCCAAAGACTCTTCAAGCACAACCAGTATTGAGACGTTAGAACTTACTGCAGAATTCAAAACAGAGTTCTCGAAGTTCAGTAGGCAGCTAAAAGATAAAGTTGACAGTTACAAAACCTATCGTCCTAACAGAACCAATCACATTAGCTGTTTTTATTGAGTTCTTACTATATTCCAGAAACTGCACATAGAATATTACAGAGATTATCTTATTTAACCCTCAGAAGCTTTGAGATGAGTCCTACCACTGTGCCCATTTTACAGATGTAGAAACTCAATCTAGATTTATCCCAGGTCCCACAGCTAGTAAGTGATTGATGTAGGTCAGAAATTCCTATATGAAGGGAAACGTGAAAGAGGTAAGTCCTCGATTAGCCCACAGAAGACCAAAAACATGTAAATTAGAATAAAAGGCACAAAATAAAATTCCCTTTATGTAGCTTCTGGTAGCACCATGAGTGGCCACAGTTGGAGAAGGAATTACAAAACCAAGAGAAACAAGGCCTGGGCTTCAGTCATTTTGATTTCTATAAGATTAGCTTTATGCTCTTGGGAAAATCACTTAATCAATTTAATCTCTAGCGTTATTAAATGGTCGAATATTATAAACATTTAAGAGAGAAGTCATTACTTTTTTTGGAGCCTGATATCACAACTAATATATATATATGTTTTATAAACTGATAGATCACATTATGTTCATGTATTCTATGTAAGATGTAGTATGTATCCCATAGTATGGGATAGTGATAAAAGAAGAAAAAGGGTATAATTACCTACTATAGGATAATGCTTTCCATAAAATGTGTTCATGAGTTCTGTAAATTAGATATTGTTATCACCATTAAACAAATGGAGAGCAGGAACTATGGAAGATAAAATAATGAGTAAAAACTTTGCCCTAAACTGGTTTATAATCTAGTGGCAGAGCCTGACAAGTACCTAATCCTGCCAAGTTACAGCTCATAACCTTTGTATGTCTTGTAATAGTCCTTCATAATTTAACTTTTTAACATGTCATTCCATGTGACCCTTAAAATTCTCAGATAAGGAAATTAAGTTTGGGAAGTTTAACTTACTTAATAAGGCAATCAGGTGTTGAAAGAGAAACTCTAAACACATCCTCTAATATTAAACTCTGAGCCCTTCCCACAGTCCCAAGCTGTCTCATGTCCCATAGTCTCACTCCAAATGAGGAAGCTTCCCTTGTTAAACAAATTCCAAAATTTTATAGACTTTCTATTTTTAGTAAAGTCGCTTGTTTCAGAGCAAGCTAGTGAATAAAGTAAAAAGATTTATACTTCAAGACACTTAAAAGTCTTACACAGTGATGAGAGAGATATAGTACCAATTCTTAAGTGGTATGAAGTAGAGTGATAAAACAGGAGGACAAGAGAGAAGCTAGATTAATTTACTGTATTAGTCTGTTCTCACTGCTGTAATAAAGACAAGCCCACAAATGGGTAACTTATAAAAGAAAGAGGTTTAACTGACTCACAGTTCCGCATCACTGCGGAGGCCTCGCAATCATGGAATAAGGCAAATGAGAAGCAAAGTCACATACTACATGGCAGCAGATGAGCGAGAGTGTGCAGGGGAACTCCCCTTTATAAAACCATCAGATTTCATGAGACTTATTCACTATCACAAGAACAGCATGGGAAAACCCGCCCCTATGATTCAGTTACCTCTCGCCAGCTCCCTCCCACAACAAGTAGGGATAGTGGGAGCTACAATTCAAGATCAGATTTGAGTGGAGGCACAGCCATACCGTATCACTAATGATGGATCTACCATCACACAAACCAGTGAACTGATAACATATTAAGAAGAAAGAAAAGGAAAATAGTATCTATAGAATACATTATATACTAAGCAGATTACATATTCATTCCAAAAAATATTACTGAGAAACTATTATGTCAGGTACTCTGAAAGGCTCTCGATGTGCAATGATAAATGAGAAAAACACAGGTTCCTGTTCTTATACGCATAATATCTTGTCATGGAAAATAGACATGAAACTAACAAGCAAAGAAGGATAAATTATTAATCATAAGGGCTATAAACAAGAAATAATAAAGGGTCTGTAATTTAAATAAATGAGGGAGATTAGAAAGGCTTCACTGAGGAAGTTATATTTAATCTGAGAACTGAATAAAAGGTAGGAATTAACCAGATGAAAAATAAGAAGACCTATCCAGATAGAGAGAACTGTATACCAAAATTCTGAGGTCAGAAGGAACATTATGCCAGGAATGAAAAGAATGGGAAAGCCAGAACATTAGAAATAAGGGTAGACTAGCACAGGATGAGTTCAGAGAGGCAGGCAGGGCTGGGTCTAACATGGCATTTACTATCTTACTTGATCAATCTACTAAGCAGGTCTTTATGATCTCCGTCATACAGATGAGGAAACAATGATTCAGACAAGTTTAATGACTTGTCTGAGTTCACACGGCTGGTCTGTGGCAGAAGGCAGTCTTACTAAAAGAAGAATATATCCTTTGAGGAAATACTCTTTCCTTTCCACACGATTCTTACAAGTGAAGGAGTGTACTAAAACAATAGGTCAGCCTTTCTCTGCTGCAGAGGAGGACATTAATCAGAGTGAGTTTGGAAGGTGAAACAGGCAGTTGGAACCAAGGCCCTGCTTCCTATCTTCTTCCTTAAAGAACATTCTCTTTTCTGCTCCTTTGGGTCTTCTTACATTAGAAGAGGCACAAGGCCATTTGCTCCCTGTGACTGATGGGAATGCTGTCTAGTTCTTCCTTCAGAAGGAGGGAAACTACTTACAAGCAGAAAAAAAATACAATCCCCAAAATCAATTTTATCAGAAATAAAATATCTTTGACTCATTCAGATGGGGAAAGAAATGATATTTATAGAGTACCCCAAATCCCATCACATATTTCTATCTTAAAACCTCAAGAGTAACTCTTTTTCAGCATTGTATCTTCATAAGTGAGGCTGGAAAGGGAGCACCAGATAAGTTGAAACTGATCTTTATAACCAAAGTCAATGCCAAATGAACACCAATAAGTTTTAACCCACAAATGCTTCTGGCAGCTGCTGTTCTAATTTTTAAGACATTGATGTGAGCTTATCCATCCTGGTTTTCTATTCCTTTTCACAGAGGGTCCTAATCAATACCTGAATTCAAAATGTTCTCTTTAGGAAATAATTTGTAATTATTGCCTCTGATGTGTCCCTTGAAATTTATTAGCCTAAGGTTGAAAAAATAGTTGTTTTTTAATATAATATTTAAACTACAAAGAAGTTTGGAAAATGAGAAATTTTTTTGAGCCCCCTCTACCACTTAACCAAAATACAACACCTCTAATCTATCCCACCTCCTCCCCTGCCTATCTCCTAGAAGACAATGGTAGCTCATGGGGCCTGGAGAAGAACAGAGTCATTCTTTGGGCCATCCTTCTGTGGAGTAAGGAAAGATAATGAGAAATTAGAAGTTCCTCTGAGGAACTTCTGAGATCTCCATGAGCAAGACACTCTGGAGGATGAGTTGACATCTATTTATTTAGTTTGGCTTCAGTTTGGGGTTTGGTGTCTGTATTAGTCTGTTCTCATGCTGCTAATAAAGACACACCCAAGACTGGGCGATTTATAAAGAAAAGAGGTTTAATGGACTTGCAGTTTCACATGTCTGGGGAGGCCTCACAATCATGGCAGATGGTGAATGAGGAGCAAAGTCACATCTTCATGGTGGCAGGCAAGGGAGTGTGTGCAGGGAATTCCCTTTTATAAAACCATCAAATCTCTTGAGGCTTGTTCACAATCACAAGAACAGGACAGGAAAAGCCTGCCCCCATGATTCAACTGCCTCACATGGGATCCCTTCCATTACATGTTGGGATTATTATAATTCAAGGTGAGATTTGGGTGGGGACACAGAGCCAACCATATCAGTGCCCTAACAAATGTACTTCAGGCTCACAACTACCTCACCTGTATATTTTTTTCCTATGGTCAAAAGCTTTCATATTTTGCAAATTGCTTAAGTGATAGCCTCTATATCTAAACACAGTATAGAATAACAGAGGTAAAGTGTCCTTGCTGGAAGTTGATCCATTACTGAATAGTGAAATATTTTTCCCTGATGAAAGAAAGGATACCACTATTTTTATAGAAAGAAATGAGGAAATTAAATACACCTACATATGTCCATTTTTCTATTACTACTTCTAAAACGTGATACCTTGAGATTTTTTTCATCATTTTTTAAAAAGCTCAATTTTATGATATTTTCTCAAACAAGCTCAGTAAATAAATTACCCTAAAGAAACTTATGAAGTGGTTATGTTGTATACAGCTTAAAACTTAGAGGGCTAATTTCATTTCATTCATTTATGTAAATTCTAGGATTGTGAAAAATGTGTCATTGAAATATCTAACTTGTCTTATTTTTGGTGAAAGTCCAAGTGCTTTGTCAAAATCACATATCCCTTGACAGCTGCCATCACTGAGCCCTCAGTCACAGGCATTGCTCTCATCCTGCTTGATGCTGTAGACCTAAACAAGGTAAGTAAATAAGGCAGACCAAATATTTCAAGCACAAAAGGCAAGCTATTTTACAGTACCAGCCCTTAAAAATCTAACAAAATCTTGATATGTAAGGCCCAAAATATGAAGTTTCTGTTGTGATTTGCTGAGCACAATTTGAAAACAACTGTGACTGTGTGAGATTCTTGAGGTAGGGCAGTGTCTTAGCGACCCTTGCAACCCCAGCGTGAACATTGTGGTTGGCACATGGAAGACACTAAACACATTTCTGCAGAAATTTGTTTGCAGGTTTATTGCAGGCAGAGCATATGAAGATTCAAGGCTTACTAAAGCAAATGGCTTCTCAGACAAGACTATAAGAAACATTTCTGACATCCTCTACAGTCTACTTATTTAAAAAAAGAAAAAAAGTGTTATTTATTCTAATTGCTAGCTGTGTTTGCATAGGGATGGCCATAAATTTCCTGTTGTTTCCACCATGTAACAAGAAAGTTAATAAAGGCACTGAGAAATTAGTAGTTTTCCTTATAAATTTAGAATTGTAGAATGTTAAAACTTGAATGGACTTTCAACAACATCTGGTCTAGTGGCTATCAAATTTTCAGGGGACCCCAAGATGCTATGAGAATACTTACGGGACACTTTCAGAAGAGTTCAAACAGGCAGGGCTCTACTCCCCGCCCTCCCACTCTGACATGTCTTAAAACAGCTCTTTTATATGTCTCATATCAGGGTTTTAAATAAGATTTCACAAGAATTATGGTTTTGCACCAGGTGTGGTGGCACATACCTGTAATCCCAGCACTTTGGGAGGCTGAGGTAGATGGCTCACTTGAGCCCAGGAGTTTGAGACCAGCCTGGGCAACGTAGTGAAACCTGGTCTCTACAGAAAATACAAAGAAAAAAAGAAAATTAGCCAGGCATGGCAGCACATGTGTGTAGTCCTGGCTACTCTGGAGGCTGAGGCGGGTGGGATGCTTAAGCCCAGGAGATCAAGGCTGCAGTGACCCAAGATCACACCACTGCACTCCAGCCTGTGTGGCAGAACAATACACTGTCTTTTTTTAAAAAAAGAAAATATAGTTTTAAGTGCTAAGAAACATGCTTAAAATTTCTAATTCAGCCTCATAATTTTCAAATATGGATGTAGAGCCCAAAAACCCAACATGTTGTAAGCAATTAGCTGTAGCACAGAAACAAAAATCTAGATATGCTGATAACCAGTCTAATGTACATCCCACAGCACTATTGATAGGGAATATTTGACTCTTAAAGCACCTAGTATATAATTGCTACTGTATGTCTAGAAAATAGACAGGAACAAGCAGGGATTTGCAATGTATTAATATTACATTGCTAACGGCTAGGCTGCTGGCAAAGGAATCCACACCCATTTGTTTATTTTCACATATTGACAACAAATTATAATGTATTTGCAGAAAATACTTTATTCATTTGGATGACAAAAACTAAGCTTCAAGAAATGAAATGTAGCTGTAGTTAACTGGCAAATGGTAGAGCTAGAGTGAGAACACAATTTTTCTGACCATTCTATCCAAGATGCCACCATCGCAATGCTGGGGTAAGGCCTGCTTATCAGTCTCTTGGGCCACTATACTCCACTGTTGCTCCTAAAAAATAGCAAATAGGGTTCAACACATGGGCTAACTGATTGACTGATCATATTATTAAGTATTCTGAGGTTGAATATGGATTTAGCAGAAAGGATCAATGACCATGAGCATTATCAGCGTTTGATACAGGAGAGAGAAATGGAGACATACCTGTCAAGTCTTCACCATCCCTGATTTAAAAGGCCAAAATAGAGAACAGTCCAGAATAGAGAAAAAGGCTGAAATACTAAAACTTAAATCCTGAGCTAGGGAAGGCTAGCTTTCACTTTGAGTCACACATATCTAGCAGTTTAGGCTTGGGAAGCCCAAGACAGAGCTAAAGACTCCCAGTGTCATATAAACAATAAGTGCTTCCAGATTTCCCTGGCCTCAAGAGCTCCCTGCTAAAAACAGAAGTGGGCCTGGCTAGAGGAGACCTGACTGTGTGGGAAATGGACATTAGAAAGGGAAACGAAACCACCCTCATTCCATTCACTGAGGCACAATCAGATGGCTGTGTTTGGGCCCTGCTGAAAGAGGCCAGATTCCACAAACTCATTTGGGAAAGCCGGCGAAGCTCTCCCCTGCAATTTAGCCCCAGCTGTTCAAGCTGAGGCTGCTCTTTAAAGTGAAACAAACTGGTAAAAAAAAAAAGCTGAGGTTCAGCAGTTTCACTCTGCTGGGCCAAAGCTTCTGTGTAATCCCAGCCTACAGATCCGGCTACATTGGCCAGATGCTCCAGTCCTCCCAAGCCAGTCTTACAGGGAGCTCCATAAAAAGGTAACAAGTCTGCATGTGCATCAGGTCCAAGTTGAAGTGAAGCAGTCCAGAGGGGGTATCCGGTGCTAGCTAGCCTGTTCTGCCAGCACTCAGTGTGGTCTGCGCAAAAACTCCAGAGGGCTCAGAAGTCATTTGGATGGCAACAATAGACACTGGGGACTACTAGAGGGAAGAAGGAGGGAGTGGGGCAAGAAACGAATAACTAATGATTGGGTACTATGCTCAGTACCTGGGAAATGGGATCATTCATACCCCAAACCTCAGCATTATGCAATATACCCAGGTAACAAACCTGCATATACACCTACTGAATCTAAAATAAAAATGAATAAAATAAATGAAATGAAATCAAATAAAAAACTAGTTATTAAGCAAGATAAAGCATTTTTATTGGTGTGAATATTTTGGGGTTTTTTTTCAGTTTTACAAATTACATCACTTACTTGGAATGCTAACTTCAATCTGGTGGATGTCTAAATTATAAACAAATCTAAGATCAATGAAAACACACTATTTCACTTTTGACCTCTGTGTTTCATTTCATAGTATTTATTTTCTTCCCCAGTAAGCTCAAACCCTCAAAAGTCAAAAGATCTTTCACAACCACTAACAAATATTTTCATGGAGGTGTTTTTCTTTCCCAAGATGTTTCTATACCCATCTTATTACCACTGCCACTGGATAAATGGCATCCCTGTGAAGTTCTCTCTGAAATATGTGCTACAGCCTCATGAGAATAATTTGCCTTCTGCCCTCCAAATCACTCCAGCATTATTCATGATGCAGCTTATTCTACATGAGTTCTGCAAAGGAGGAAAAGGAGTTGACCAGTATAATCATCGCTAGGTATCTCCTCTATATTTTAAGATATTGACGGAAAAGGGAGACCTTTAATTGAGCTTCAGAAATCTCAATCAACATCCATGAAAGAGGCTGCTATGGCTCATCAGACACTGAACACAATATAGTACATCTGTGATCCTCATCCTGAGCACTGACGTACAAATGAAACCTCACTATTTGAGCCTCCCACGTCTAGTTTCTGTCAGTAATTGAAGTGTCTGGAAGATAAAAAGAGTCTCACCATGAAATGAAAAAATAATACCTTTAGAAATATCCATCTTGACAACGACTAAATGTGTAGACCACGATTGTAAACACTTAGTGAATCACTAAGGAATAAATGATTTAATTTCCAGGATTGCTTGGTGGGGAGGGGGAGTATGCCCTCCACAATGTACAAATCTTAGTGACTCATTTTTCTTCTTACAATTCACGGGTGCCAAAGTTCACACAATAGATGGTTAAATTAAATAAAGATCAACTCTAGGTGCTGGAAAGTACAGCTTTGGCAGTCATTGTTAGAGGCTATTCAGGAAGTGCTAAGGCATGAGTAAGCCACTTAGGGCCATGGTTTAGTCCACTGAGATTTATTGCCCCATTTCCTGACACCAAGTGTTAGAAATTCTCACTGGTGACAACAAGCCTATGTCACCTTGTTTTCCCTGGAGGCAAATAAAGTGCAGAATAATTCTGGATTCCAAGAGGAAATTGTCCATTTTGAATCATGTCTATTCTCTGGGGCACTGGGCATACTCAGGTAAAGAAACATTTGCCTTCTATTTCAAGAGCCTTTGAACTGCAGGCATTAATAAGATCTCAGGCCACACATATGAGTAGAGGAAGAGTCACAGAATTCATTCAAGAGAGAAAATAAAAGTTCTATCCAACTTCTTTTCTCCTCCTTTGTTTTCAACTTTTTAATTGTAAATAAAACAAATACAGAAAACCACGGAAAATATACAGTTTAATGAGTTATTATAAGGCAAACATTCTGAAGCCACAACCTATATCAAAATACAGACCTATGTCAGCTACCTAAGAAATTTCATCAGTGTAACCCATCCAAATCTCAAACATCTCCCTCCTCCCAAAAGTAATCACTATTCCAACTTTTATAGCAGTCACTTTTTTATAGTTCTATCACTTGTGCGTATTTCTAGATATCTCTGATTTAGTCCTACTCATTTTATTAAATCTGATACATTTGTTAAGTCTCTTTTAATCCACAGTTTTCTCAGCTATCTCTTTCTTTGCCTTACAATTTATTTGTTCAGGGACCTGGCGCATTTGACCTGCAGTTTCCCCCAGTCCAGATGTTACTGACTGACATGGTACAGTTAGACATGTTCCTCTGCCCTCTGTATGTCCTACAAATCAGCAGCTGGATCCAGAGGCTTGATAGGTTCAGGTCCATTCCTTTGCAAAGACTCTACTTTGTGTGGTCTTTCATCAAAACTAAATAACATCTGGATATATCACTTTCTATGTTAGTATTTGTTGATGACTAATGCCTAGAGTTAGTCATTCATTTAGAGTTTGTAAAATGGTCATAATTTAATTTTATCCATTCCTTTTCATTTATTAATTAAAATATTTTTGTCTTATTGGAAATTCAGGATTAATGTTTGATTCTTTCCTTCTATTTACCCATTTTCAAGATAATAAACTAGTTCTCTTGAATCTTCTGAAGGTAACTAAGGTTTTAAAATATAGTTATATTCTCACACATTTAACTTATTTTATAGGTTTATTCCATTGCTACTATTATCTCTTTTGAAGCTTAAATTGCCCCACTAGGAGGTTCTTAAAATTGATTCTTGAGTTTCTTTTTACATAACCCCAGGAGTTTTTGATAGCTTCCTAGCTATATAGTTTAACAAAATATTCCAGATTCATCTTATACATTTTCTGCATGAGACCTGGAATTAGTCATTTCTCTAAGTCCTGGTTTCTTGTAATGAGAATTATTATTTCAGAGCCACCACAGTCTGGATGTTAGACGTGCCTCTTGCACTAAGTTGCTCATTGATTGTTTCTAAGCCTTTCCAGTAGGCAGAGATAGGAAATAGATACATATATATATATATATATATATATATATATATATATGTGTGTGTGTGTGTGTGTGTGTATATATATATATATATATATGAATGAAAAACTCCATGAGTTCATACTCTTATTTCCAATTTAAATTCAAGAATACAGCCCTTTCAGTATTACATCTGTATCACCTTTCTTCCGCAACAAAAATTCTAATGCTTAAAGATATACAGAATGACAAAATTAGAAAAGCACATAATTACTCATCTTTTCCCATATTCATTACATAACTGTCTAAGAATAACAGTACAATATAGTAAGCATACAATACTATCACCATCAGTGAAATTAATGAGAATAGCTTTTAAACATTTATTTTAATATGCTTACCCCATTTATTAAATATTATTTTAATAAATTATTCCTTAGATATATTTTATTAAATTCTGCTGTTTTATAGATCCTTGATCTTTTTTAACTTCATTTAATCTTAGTTCTACAAGTAACTATATGTTTAACACTCATCACCAGTTCTTATGACAATGTCTCTATAGTTATTTCTTATTGTCTGAAGTTCACTCTTTAGTAGATCTCTCAGAAATTTCTCAAGGGAACAATATTATTTGGGTCATTGTATGCCAATAATAGTCTGTGCCATTTATACTTGAAAGTCAGTTTTTCTAGATACAAAAATCTTTGGCTCATATTTTCTTTCTTTGAATTTCTTAAATATGTTATTCCATTTTGTTCTGGTATAAAAAATTATTATTAAAGTCTGATAATAATCTAATTTTCTTTCACTGACAAATCACTTTCTGTTTGATCAATATGCTCAAATGACCTTTGTTTCCTTTTGTATCAAATTTTGCCAGAAGATGTCTTGGCATTTGTCGTTCTGGATGGATTTTCTCAGCTACATCTTTTAATATGTAGTTTCAAATCAGTTTTTTATTTCAGGAAATTTTTTTTGAATTATGGTTTTAGAATTTGTTCTGCTCTCTTGGTTTACTTGTTTGTTCAGAAATTTCCATTATACTTATGTTGGATCTTTCTTTACAAAAACTTTTTACTTCTTCATTTCTTTTTTATCTTAAAATTTTTCCATTTTACTTTGTATTTCTTGTAAGGAATTATCCATTTTGTTTATTCATTTTTATGTTTATTCTTTCTTCACTGATTTTTTTAAATTTCTGATTCTTTCCTGAGTTACACCCCCTCATTGCTGAGTATTTTTATTTTTATTAATCTATGTATTGAGTCATTTTCTTAAAGTTGTAGCTTATTTTTATATAACACATTACAGTTTTTATTTTTTTCCAAACATGTTTTTCTGGTGGTTTTTGGAGGAAAGGAGACAGTTATACATTTTTGCAAGTTCTCATGCAAGATAATTTCCAACTATACAATCCAACTTCAATCTCAGAGAAATCTCCAACTGCAATGTCTCCTTGTCATCATGAATTCATCTTTTTATTCATTCAGCAAATGTCTAGTGAGCACCTACTACATGTGTAGCAAATGTGAATCAAATTATTAACAAGATTATTAATGATTAGCAAGAAGAATGATTAATGAGACAGACATGGTTCAGGTTTTTACAGATTTAAAACCTGATAAGGGAGTAAGAAAATCAAACACATAATTGTAATAAAGTCCTTGACACAATCAGCTTATGTGTTCCTCAATTTGTCTCTACAATAATACACATGAGAAACAGAATAGCAATAGTGGCTAACTCAGCAGTGATGATTTTTCAGCTCAGAAGACATGTTTCCTTAAGGCAACACATCAAACACTCACCTATGTAATCCTGATGCAGCCTTCCTCCTCACCACCTTCCCTGCAGCAGGAGGTGATTCCTATTAAGGATCATTGGTCTGACCCAAGCACTAAAATGCCAATAAATGTAGACTTACATTAAGAGGCCCATTAAGACTGTGAGAAAATTAGGCACATTTGCATATTTCTTTTTTTAATTACATGGCTCTCTCTATCCTACTGTACATTTGTATGTACTGCTAGGCAAAAGGCTAGGAAAGAAAGAAGATTATTGCTGCTTTCCCAGTCATCCTCAAATGTATGTGTATTAGTTGGACCAACAACTCAGCTTGACCACTGGAGTGATGATCTACAGCCATTAGTCACCTGCACTCTAGCAACGTCATTATTTCTTTAAAAAAAATACAGCTCAGCAAAAGCAGGGGGTTGCAAGGGATGGGAACAAGACTAAGTAAACACAAGGTGTAGAAATATATCAATCTTTGGGTAGCCCTGGTTTTCCTCTTTCAATTGCTTATGGAAACTGTGGACATTTGCTGTGCCAGGTCATCCACCAGGGAAATACTTTTTATAGAGTCATGCCCCATATGGTTGTCTCCATTTTAGAACCAAGAAGGAGAGGAGGAATTCTTCATTTGCTTACTCTCCCAACTACACAGAGATGATGTGTTTTAGGGTATACCATATACTTAACATATAGACAAACCCCAAGTCTCACAAAAACATGAACAGATTTGAACTTAGGTGTCTTCCTCTGCTCTGGGACAAGATTCCCAGCTAGTCCTCAATTTAAATTAAATTTGAGAGCAAGTTTAAGGAAAGAAGTACCTTGTGATCTCCTATAGTCAGCTCTGGGAATAGTTCTACCTGGTTGTTAGATTTTTAAGCACAACAATAGAGTCATTATCTTTATTAACATAAATCCTTTTGATGATATACTTTATAGCTAAGGTAGAAAAAATAAGTATGTATAGAGTTGCATTTAAGGATGTCCGATCGGAAATGTTCATATAAAAACATCATTTAAAGCAACGAACATAATATCTGTATATCAAAGAACATCAAATATGAATCTAGGAGTCTTGAGGGAAAAGAAAACAAGGTAACATTTGAATAATGTTAGAAAGGAAAAAAATGAATTGGGTCAAAATTCAGATAGAGTAAAATAGTTCTATAGGAAAGAGTCAAAAGGCATGCGTGTGCTAAGGACATGAAGATACAAACCCAGACCTGGGAACAGAAAAGATTAGAAAAAGTTGGTTAAGTGTTTGAGGGAAGAAGGTTGTCAGCTGACAGAGAAAGAACAGGGCTTTCTTCTATAAATATCCACACTCACTGGCACCACTCAAAGTGTTGCTAAGAACAGACCAAGAGATTCACGGGCATTTTTAAAATACATACAGAATAGGGAAAGGTAATCAAAGTCTTTAAAATGGAGGATCCATAAATATTTTCAGATTTATGGCCGGGCGCGGTGGCTCAAGCCTGTAATCCCAGCACTGTGGAAGGCCGAGGCGGATGGATCATGAGATCAAGAGATCGAGACCATCCTGGTCAACATGGTGAAACCCCGTCTCTACTAAAAATACATAAAATTAGCTGGGCATGGTGGCGCGTGCCTGTAATCCCAGTGACTCAGGAGGCTGGGGCAGGAGAATTGCCTGAACCCGGGAGGCGGAGGTTGCGGTGAGCCGAGATCGCGCCATTGCACTCCAGCCTGGGTAACAAGAGCGAAACTCCGTCTCAAAAAAATAATTAATTAAAATTTAAATTTAAATTTAAAAATTTAAAAATTAAAAAAAAATATTTTCAGATTTAGAAAAGGACCCATGGTTCCAAAAACATTAAGAAACCTGCTGTAGAGGAACTTAATCAAATTACTTTCAGAACATTACTTGCATCATTTGAGAACAATATTAGCATCATTTCAGATTCACCCTACCTCCACTCTCATTGCCTTAAAAATAAACAAAAATATTCCTTGCTGTCAAGGTGAGTGGAAATTAGAGATGTTGGGCAGAAGTGGCAGACACTGGTATTAACTGGAATTAAAACAGAGATAAATGTTATAGAATTCAAATGCCTGTTCAAGATAACATTTTTAATATGACTCAATTTAACTTCAATCAAATGGCTTAGTGTCCCTAATCAATAATTATATATATAATATTATATCCTTCTTATTTTAACAGGAGAAAAAGAAAAGAAGAGGTGAAGAGGTAAAAGGATTTTAAAAATTAGAAAACACTCGCATTAATAACCTGAAAGGAGGAAAAAGATCTTCCCACCAAAGAAATCTTTTGAACACTAAACTTTCCCCAGCAAGCAGTCCCGATTCCCTTGTTGCAGTTGGCAGAGAAGAAAGGCATATGAAGACATCCACTTTATGCAATTCATACAGGATCACTTTTTTGGTCTACTTGGCTTTTCAGCATGGCTATTGCTCTTTTTTATTTAAAAATCTTCATTCCATGGGTTTCCTTAATTATAATTTAACTGTAAATCAAGTCCTAATTTGCCCTCACACACCTAATACCAAATTTTCCCAAATGATCTACTGATTTTAGGCCAGAGCTACACAGTTCAACCTTATGATTTAGTTATAGAACAGAAAGGATCCCATTAAAGGTGAACATCAAAGGAAACATAAAGTCTCTAAGATCTTCTCCAGGGACACCAAGCAGCAGGGCTGAAATAGAGCCTATGAGGGATAGACCAGATTGGGAATCAGTCTTCACATTCTTGATCTCTTTACATAAGAGTTAGACAACTGAAGTTTAGGGGTCTCCGAAGAAGGAATCTAGGAATACAGAAGTGGAAAAGCAAAGAAAATAATACACTGCAGGAAAACAAGATCTCAACACCCTCTCCCCACCCCCCAATCAGAGTGCCTCTGCATAATCCAGGACGGCCTCCCACAAGTAGGGGTGATGTCCAGGACTGGGACCTTGGTAGTGGCATTCCTGCTCTCAGACGCAGGGCTGCCCCCTCACACACAGGCCTTGGGAGCACTCATTCTGCTCACCCTCGGGGAAGGTGCATGGAAGAACCAACCAGAATGGCCACAGCTTCATGATGTGTTCATCTTAAATTCCAGCTGGGAGGGAAGAAAAAAATCCAGTGGGAAGTGGGCAATACACTAAAGATGGAGAGAGAGATATGTAAAAGTGAGGTTGGAAAAAAGAGAAATGAAAAACGTATGGAGCTGGATGAAGTGAACTAGAAAAAAAGATGACTGATTAGGGCTGGATTGAGTGAAACTCTGAGAGTTAGTATGCAACTATTAAAATCATGTTTTGTAAGATATGTGACACAGGGATCCTCACAATATAATGATCAACTATAAAAGTAGATTTTAAAATAGTTTGCAGAGCATCAACCTGTTTTTTGTAAATATGTTTAAACATACATACTTGGTATGTATTAATTACATGTGTGTGAGGAAGGAATAGAGGCAAAGAAGACAGAAAGATGTACAATCAAATGGTAGCATGAGTCTATTTTGCATGATGAGATTATGAGTGATTTTCTTCATCTTTACGCTTCTCTATATTTCCCAATTTTGTACTATGTATACAACAATGACAGTTATTAATAAAAACACAAAAATTTTGCTACTACTTTTTTCTGTATTTCTCTCAGCACCCATCTGATAGAAATTGTGATCAAAATTGTTTGCACCAATTGAAGAGAAAGAAAAAAACACAGAAAGTATGTGTAGCAATCCTGAAATTATTTTACACACCTGATTCTTGATTCTAAGTCCTCTCACATTTCTAATTACAATAAGGAAAATAAATATCATGAAAGAGAACATCAAACTCAGACTTTTGACAGGACAGCAGTTAAAATTTATAAGATTATATTTTGCTGTTAATTGGCTATCCACCATTAGAAACTGGCTTTTTGATTCAGAATAGTCACAGCAGGCTCCTGCAGATTGGCTAATGAGCTGTCCACTCACTGGTGTGTCCAGCTATTCATCAAGCCCCTGTGTAATTTGAAGGGAGCTCAGGATACCTGCAACAGTTCAAGTGGAAAATGAAATTTGAGTAGCCTATAAAAGAGAAATGACATCCTGCCCAAGCTGAAGCCATCTATTCTTTGGGGGTAGATTCATCTAGACTAGTCAAATTGGGCTGTGAAATTAACTAAATGGAAAGTCTATCATTGCTGGTCTATCTTTTGGCAATTTGCCTTCTCTTAAAAAAAAAAAAAAAAAAAAAAAACAGTATTCTGATGTCTACCTCAAATCATTGCGTACTTTTAGAATGCCTTTAGAATCTAGCAACTGAGAATATAAGCTTATTCATACAGAAAACAGAGCATAAAGAGATGGAAACTGAAAAAATATAACAAAAGTTTGTGGGGGAGAGAAAAGCTGTTAAAGTGATAATACAGTACGATAATAGGTTATGTGGAAAAGCTTCAGTAAGAGAGAAATTATTTAAGTAAGTATTAATCTGAAGCCTCACACCCACATGCTAGTTTTAGATGGCGGGGGGGGGGGGGGGGCGGCGGGTGTATAGGACACTAGAGCTTAGCAATGTCAGTCGACCATCATCCTGTCAAGAATACAAACAAATAGTCACCATGTGAAAATCAATAGCAGAGGGAAAAAGGCTTTCTTGTACATTTATGATGGATAACACAGCCTGAGTGTAATGCATTGAAACAACTAACTTAGATAATGCAGCCTGCTTTGGTCAATGATTTTCAAGCCTTGGTTGGGAACAGCTGCTCAGTAAAGCTTTTATAGTCCTAGGCACTGGACAATGGCCATTTCCCTACATTGAAGAATTAATCCAAAGGGTGTTCCCTGAAAACTTCAGATATAAAAATGGTAAGGAAGATTTTAAAAGACCATCAGTTATGCCATGCCTAAACCCCATAACCAGAAAAGTGGTTCTCGGCTTCAGATCTTCCTCTGTTTTTAGAGTTGGAGAGTAGCACATAACACTAGTAGGAATATGCACTTCTTACACAAGGCCCACAGGGAGATGTTTCAGTGATTAGGCAGATTGGCCCTATTGTTGAACTATAGGGAAACTCAGATCTCAGAGCAGTAATGCCTTTTCCAAACTTCTAGAAGCCTCAGGGAATGCCAGGACTAAGTGCTAAAAATGAGTGAGTTTCCCTCCTTTTAGTCTAGGTCCTTCTATACTAGGCTTCTGCCTTCATTAGACAAATGGGAATCTATTGCGGCTAAAGAGTCAATTCCTTCAGCAGCCTAGTTTAACTCTTTATAAGGCTGAGAAGGATGACTTGAAACCAACAGCTTCTCTGCCATCTCCCTTCTGCCACTAAGGCACTCAGATTATGGTAGTTTATCTCATATTGTGATACTTTATCCAGAGTCTCTTCCCTAACAGGGGACTGAGCCCTTCCTTTCACACAGGAAGTGGGGCAACCAGATCCTCATGTCTCTGACAGCACCAGAGGCAACAAGCCTGGGCCCACAGAAGGACAGCCATAGACTCACACAGGTGCTCATGCCAGCTCAGAGTGACTTTGAACAAACCCTCCAACCCCTCAGTGGCTCAGCCTCTCATTTGTGAAATGGCAATGATCTTATCTTTCTCACTAGGTGGTTGGGGAATCAAATGATATCATGAATATAAAAGTACTTTGAAAAATGTTCACTCAAAATCACAGAATTTTAGAAGTGCCTTAGAGATCTTTTATGCAGTCCCTCATTATACAGATGAGGAAAAAATCCCCAAGTGCTTTAATGACTTGAACAAAGTCAAACAGAAGTGGAGCTGCTATACAAGTCAAAGCACAATTATTACAAATTTGTACAGTTTCAATATGAATATAAATATATTACTAAGACATTTTTCTGTATCCTTCACACAAAAAGAAAACACATCATCTGTGGAAATAAAATAATAGCCACTAAGTTTAGGATACAAAATAATGGCTTATTGCTATTATATTGTAAATATGATAAAATATTATTTATATTTTAAATTTTTATGGCCATCCTGTAGGGTATCAAAAAATAATAAATGAATTAAAATTATCCATAATGTCTCTCTCAGGAAAAATATCGATGCTAGCATTATGGCAAACACCATTTACCCTGAGATTATACTCTACCTACGGTTTTTGTAACTTGTTATTTTAAATGAAAATAGTTTAAAATGCTATCCTGTATAGTCCAACAAAGGGACATCAGTTGAAACATGTTAACAATGAGAAATGTAAAAGAGTAATAGGGTGTTTGTTTTCATGAGAAAAGACAGAGATTTTGCTCTAGTCTCCAGGGAACAAAAGAATAAATATAGATAGTTCAAGAATAAAAAAGTTAAAAAGTAATTTCTCCAGTTAGTTGAAGGCCATGGATGAATCCTTCCTCCTATTGTTCCATGCCAAGTCAAGATCTTTTCTGTAGGAAACACCAAAATGAATTTCTAAGGGAAGTTGTCTGCTATTGTATTTACAACCCATTTCCAAAGCAGTCATTGACTCAGCAGCTCCCATCCTAAGTAGCAGAACTCAGACTGTGATTTTTTTTTAATACTCATCCTTAACCTTCTGTCCTTCCATCCCTCTTCTAAACTAAAGATCAGTTTTACAGGAATATATCTTCTGTGTTAATGACATTCTTGTGACCCAGAGTTTTTACTTCTCAGAAATCTTTCCCCTCAGAGTGAGGGTTCACTCCGCTTACAACTAAGTGTAACTTTTCTTGTAGAGTACCACCTCATTGGCCTGATCTCTGCCTTGAAGAGTGACATTCAAAGGTGACCACGTCCCATTGTTTCCTTTAATTTTGAGATGCTAAACTTGGCAGTTCCATAAGTCATTCACATCCAATTTAGGTAAGATCAGGCTTACTAAACTAGCTCTGATTTTCAGATATAAACTCACTGGAAACCCAAATGCTATCACTCTGTATCTGCCCACTACCCCAATCACCCAAAAGGGAAACCCAAGACATTCCAAGCAGCTGTTCACTTCTTCTGTTCTTGCCCTAACCTCCAGAGAAGTTTATAAAACCAGAGAAATTTGTGAAATCCTATCTGAACCAGAGAAGTTTTTAAGATCCCATTCCTATGTCTAGGCCATTCTGCTATTTCCTCTTCTTTATTAAAAAAGTCCATTTTCATCATCCCAGAGCCATAGTTTGTGAAATGGAACAGGGTTCATAATTGCCAGCCTTGAGAACATGCTACAAAAGCAGCACCTTTGCAATAATGTTTTATGGTGATATGTTGACAGCACATTTTAAAGAATTTGCCAAAAAGCCATTATACTAATCTGTATGTAAACCAGGCTATGAAATGCCTCAGCAAGGGTCATAAAGGTGGGTGCTTATTTCATCCTCCCTCCCTCATGAACCTCCAGTAAAGGTCTGACATTTCACAACTGGCTGAGCCAGGCACCTGATCTCCCTTTTCCTGAGATCTCTGTTACTACTCTGCATTTTTTTATACAAAGTTGGCCATAGATGGCCTAATATTCAGAAGTGATTCAGCTTCAAGCAAGACATGAATTTCGGAGAATCTGGGGAACAGCCACATCTTGAACAAAGCAAAATGTTTCCCTTTGTAGGAAATTATTACAAAAAATTCAGGAGTCCTCAAGAATGTTAGTCTGTTACTCTTGACCACATAGCAAAAACTTCAACTACTTAAATCCTTCTCATTTTTGGTTGACATGTATTAACACCACTTATCCATGCATCAAATGATAGAAATCCACATTTCAGCCATCTTAGTAGTCAATGTAGATCTCTGCATAATCTATCCAGTGATATAAGTACAGTGTAAATGGGAAATGGACTTTTCTCTGTAAGTCTGACATGTTGGGCCATGGCAAACTCTAGATACTTAAGCTAAACTCAGCCGAAAAGTACTTTCAACCAGTTTGGCCACACCTGAGCTGGATTTCTATAGTGCATGCATGTCAGCTACAAAGACAAGACATATAATCCATATTGCCTAATATATTCGACGTTAATTGGAGGCCAAGTAGTAGAATGAGAGGTACATGGGCTTTGGAAGCAGTCAGAACTATAGAATGGCAACTGTTCTAATCACTGGCCATATGGACTTTAGCAAGCCAGTATCACTGAAGCTCAGCTTCCTTACCTATAAGCTGAGAGTAAGGATAATTACACTTCACAAACATTGTTGCACGGATTAGAGACAATGTATATTAAACGTCCAGCATGTCCAGCCTTTGGTAGTTATCATGCATATTGAAGTCTTCTATAGTTAGCGATAATAGTAACAGTGTATATGTTACCCTCATCATAGTGTACATTTCAATCCACAATTCAATAGAATTAAAGTGTAATGATCCCTGGGAATCTTCATAGTGAAGTTAGCTTATTCAAGATAAAACGTAAATTAATCTGATTATCTGACTGATTGTTTCCTAGGACCATACTTTAAAAAAGAGTGATAAAAGACTAGTAGTTTCCTGAAAGAGGAAGAGGGGAGGGAACCATTGCCCAGGGCTTAGGAAAGAAACTGAGAGCACATATACATGTGACAGAGAGACCCTCTCTGTCATTATATCCTAGATGACTATACTCACAAAACCGAGAGCTGCTGAAACAGAGCTGAATCGTCCAGCACAGTGTCTGGCACATGGTAAATACTCAATAAAAAATATGTTAGCAAATAAAGATTTTTTTTTTAATGTTCATGTGACTATTATCACAGAGAGTCCATGGGTCATTATAGAAGTCATTTTCAAAGTCTAGATAAATCCATGTGAAAGTCTAAAATAGTCCAAGAATTTAAATTCCAGAGATTGTAGAATTTCAAATTATAATGGTGTTTTTTTTAAATAAAATATTCACCCCTTTCTTTGTATAATAAAAAAAATTAACATGCTTTTTCTATATTTTGATACTTCTTTTTTCTATATCTTAAAGATACTTAAATCTGTACTTTTCAGGTAAACTTCAAATATAATCTTGTTTTTAACTGAATGCTCATGTGGAAATTCTTTTTTAATTATTAAATTTTTTATTATTTTTAATGAAATTATTTAATTATTAAAAAATAAGAATTTCAACATAAGCATTCAGTTCAAAACAAGATTATTATATCCGTTTCATGGAAAAGAAATGGTCTCAAAATCACAGGTAAAATTTAACAATCTTTAAAAATTGCTTTATATACTTTTCTAGAAACAGAAATAAATAAATTCTTTTAGATGAATCTACCTTTCCAGAATTTTATAATCTCAGGTAATTTTTTACATTGCCTTTTACACTAGCACAGCTAGAATAGTAGTTCAAATCTAAGAATTGAACTGTCATGACAACGTAACCATTAGGGAAAAACTTACAAATAAAGAAATCAATTTCAATCAACCAACTGCAAGCAACACAGAAACTTAACCCCAAGCTTTGAACTTCCTAAAGCCAGTATTATCTTGGAGACTCCCAGGAAAAGTACACATACTAAGGTACAGAAAGAATCCCAGACCACAGTTTCCTGATCATTCATTGAGTATTGGTGAAAACTTAGATAGCAGGACACGGGACATTATCTTTGATTACACAACACAAATTCAAAATCAAAAACCAAAGCAAAAGATTTTCTATTCATGGACAAAATGTCTTAAAATGAGATACAGTAAAACAGATGCAGATTGTGGCAAGTATAGCTTTTATCTAATGGTCAGCATTTTCAAAGAAGATATTTTCCAAGATAAAATGTGAAAAGGCTTTAAATTTCTGAACTGGGCTTAAATCCCCTTCAATTTGTCTAAACTCACCTATGTAACCATTTTAGGAAAAGCTCCAAGGAAAGATCTTTCTTACATGGCTATTTGTCTGACATTCATCCAACTTTATTTTTAATGCTCTTGCTATATTCTGGAAGCATGTATGTGTATTATCTATAACCTGCTTTGTTTTAGAAATTTTGGTGAAAGCATATTAAAATGTGGCACAAATCATTTTCCTGATCTTTCCTGCTTTATTTCAATGGAATATGATGGATCATAAATTTTTCTTTTTTATTTTTGTTTGTCTCACAACAAAATGCTCAATAAACTGTATTAATTAACTGCATACAACTTACAGGCATTCCTACAGAGTGCAATCAATAATACTGACAGTATACAATGCCCGAAAAACTTAGAAGGAGCCTCAAAACAAATAGCCGTGCTTGATAATAAATTTTTTAGAAGAAAACAGGCAGAACACCCAGTGACTCCTTTCTTCTAAGAAAATGTGTATTCATGATTACTCACTTTAAATTAAAAAGTTCTAAATTGAAAGAGGTTGCTATCTTATTACTGACCACTGTATTAACCAACTGGTCATACTTTCAACCCGATTCCCCTGAACTTCCAAGATGCTCTCACATGATTTAAAGATGCTAGTCCAAAAATTCAACATGTTCATTTATAGGCTAAGAAGTCCTGTGAAAGGTTTGTGCCAGCCTTCACTGCTATATCCATCATTCAACATATATCTGCTGTCTGAGGCTTATGTTTTTAGAAAGTTAACAACATAAAGAGTGTAAGATATAAGAAAGTCTGAAAGAAGATTAGGGAGACTCAGGAAATTAGTGTCCTAAGGGGAGCCATAATAAAATCATAAGTTAAAAATATCTCAGAACAGACAGGAAGTTTCTGTAAGTCATATGTCAACTATATGCAAATGTGCATGATATGACCTTAGGGAGAATTCTGGAAGAGGCTTCATCACCTGATGTTTCTGTGGCTCTTCATTTCACAGTCTTTAGCTACTAATACCTTTTCATAGATCTATAAAATACACTGACCTTTTAAAACAGATTTTAGTTAAACTTGGGCATACTTTAAGTATCATTATCAGAAAAATCCAAGAGACCCAAAGCAGTCACAGACTTTCATATAAAAAAATGTACTCTATAATATGAAGATTTTCCAGGATTCACACCCCAAATAATTTTTAAAATTCACTTACCACTGAGTGTCAGGCAGTGTGCTAAGTGCTTTATATTTCTCACATTTATATTATTCATCCTCACAAAAGCCCTGGGAGGCAGGGAGGCTATTAGCTCCGTTTTACAGATGCAGAAGCTACTATGGTTTGGAAAAATTAAGGAAATGGTCCAGCTCACAGGGTTAGCAAGTGGTAGGGTCCACATTCCCATCAGCTCTAATGACTCTAGACCCTGTGCTCATTACCTCTATCCTATACCACCTCCCAAACACAAAATGGGGAGAAAAACTGAAAGAAAAGTAAAATCTCAAAACTAAGGAACAAAAGACTAGGACTTGACTTCCATAACTTTCTTTAAAGGTCTAAAGTTTTAGGTTTTTTTACTTTTTTAAAAATGGGTAATACGAATAATATCACAAGACATCAGATGAAAGAATTTTCCCCACACCACACCTTAATGATATATTAAAAACTAAGAATACATTAATTCATAATGTCCCTTCGTGTCTTTATCTAGGTGTAAGGCTAAAGAAAAAAGGGAACAGGAATAGATCAGAATTCCAGCAAATGTTGCAGACACCTTTATTCTCACAGTCAAAAATGCCTACATTTTATTTTCCTGTTCATAAAGATTCATAATTAAAATTGCAAAGAGCAGCCTAATCTGTTCCTTCATTTTAGTGCTTCCATACATCACTGGTTCTGCTGACCTAATAAAAAGAGCTCATCGTTCCCATACCAATTCATGTAGCACATCACTGATTAGCTGGTGTCCATCTTGTGTACAGACTAGGGTTGTATTTAATAAATCAACTCCATTAGCTGCTTAATGCCATTTTCAAGATTTAACAAAGCAAATTCAAAAGCTCATTCAACAAACTTCCTGATAATATCATAGTCCCCGTCTTGATTTCCTTTAACTCATTAATTCTTTTGTATTTTTTAATGACTTTTCAAGGTACTCACAAAAGTCAGTGAGGGTCAAGAGAGGCCAACAGTACCAAATCCTCTTTTCACTACTTCACATTTTTCACAGATCATTTCATTAGGAATGACCTGAGTGAATTAAAGCAAGTCAAGAAATAGCCTCAAGATTCCCCCAAACACCTTAGAACAACCCACTGAAATTGCCCTATCCTCTGAAACAGAGACTTTGCAGTACATTGGGACAGAAGGGGATTCTTCTTTCTTTCCAAGGCTGTGGGCAGAACAGTCTCCAGTTTAGTTAATCGCGTGCCCACACTATCACTTCTGTTCAGGGGGCTGCTGTAATCCCCATGAGAGAGAGTCATGTTGTGTGACATGAAGCCAGTTATTGCTAAGTGAGGTCTAGGGAATAATTAGAAAGCAGGCATTTTGACTTTTAAATATTCCACTGTCTTTAAGTGGTTTAAATAATTCCTAAGTATAAGTGCCACCAGGGAAAGCAGAGTGTCAGCAGCAGAATGGATGTTGTTGCTAACAGCCAACAGCTGGAAAGGGACTGGGACAATGCCCCCTGCTTTGCAATACTTTCCTGGTATCTTGCGCTACACTAGCTTGGGAGTCAAATAGCACAATATGAGAAATGAGAGCTCATCTATCTACTTGTCAGTGACACTGCAGGCATCGCACATACAACACTTCCCAACTCGACCCGGGCTGAGCTGGACCATGACCTAAAAGGAAGCCTTTCAGGGGTGAGAGGCCTTCTAGAAGGTAATTAATCCTTCAGGAGGCAAAATCCCCAATGTCGCCTGAGCATAGAGGAGCAAGTAGGAAATTCCACTATTCGAAATTCTTTATATAGATCACACTGAAAGGGGGCTATATCAGAAATTCCAGTGGAAAAAAATGTTTCTGTAATGATTGCATAATAATCCTCTGGGGATTTCAGCTGGATTTCACCCATACTTCTCCATCAAACTGAGACCTCCTTGTACAATTGAAAGCTTTTCTTTTAGATTTTGGAGAGAGCTCCTATACTATATATTTTCCTATTGTCCTTTCTGTTTTAAGTCCCACCATTTCTAGTTAGAATTGTTCTTCTTCCCGAGTCCTGGTATCTATACCCACCACTTAATAAGTCTTCCTGCCTCCTTCTCTCCCATCTGGCCTATATTGTGCTGCCAGATTTGTTTCCCAAAGTACACTTTGGTCATTCCCTCCCTCATTTAAAAAAAAAACATCAAAAGTGCAAAGTCTAAACTAGTTAGGCTAACTTTAAGGCCCTCCAGAATATGTGCATATGAATCCTTGGCTATAAAGGATGCCATCTCAATGAGTGGTATACCTGCTGTGTGAATTCTTAGGAGAATAAAACATTTCCAGATAAGCTGTCAATAATAGTCTTCAAGTATTAAAAGATACTACAAGTATTACACGTCTGCTGTGACTCTCACTCCACTAAAGTCTTTAGCAAGCATCATTCCACCTTTATTGTCCTAGATTTTAATAAATGAGGCAATTGGTTACCTTTTCCAGGTTACCTTAACAGAACTAACAGAATTCACATCTAGATCTTCTTGACTCCTACAGGCAAGTGATATATGTTAAGAAGGTTCCTTTTGTATGTGTAGGGAGCAAATAAAAGATTGATTAGGATGGTTAAATATCAGAAAGATACTTAGGGATCATGAGAGAATTAGTGTAGTAGGGTAAAAAGACTGGAGGATTAAAATTGCAAGATGCTTTGAGTGTCTGGCTCAGGAGTTTGAACTTTAACCTACGGCAACAGACAGCTAACAAATAATTTTAAAAAGACGTATACTAGCATATTTGTTTTTATAAAGAAAAATTCCTTAAAGAGTGAAAAGATGAAAAGGATGGATTGAAGAAGCAAGGAGTCACAGATAAGGGCCTCTCATACATTGTTGGCAAAAGGTTTTACTGGGGAATATAAAGATGTCCAGGGACAGCTAAGGGAAAAAAAAGGAGGTTAAATGGAGATAGATTATTAAACTGGAATTGATAGAGTTTGGCAGCTGATTAGATAAGGGGGAGAAGGAAGAGTGAGCAGTGAAGGACAAAGAGCACTGAGAATTGTAAAACCTGATTATGCAGGAGCATGTAAGAGCCACTGAGGTAGAGAACAAAGAAAAGAAAGAGGAGGAAGAGGAGAAACATCTCTGGGAAGATACTGATTGAGCAAAGACAGGAATAGAAATATGAAGCACAAACTCTTAAGAAAGGTCCAAATGACAGACAAAGGTGCTAGCATGGAGTAGTAGAAATAATACCAGCAATAGTCAACATTTATTAATTGCCTATTTTCTGCCAGACACTGTACAAAACCCCTTACAAAATCTTTAATTCCTCAAAACATTCCTTTAATTCATTTTACAGATAAGGAAACTAAACTTAGAAAGCTTAAGTGACTAACTCAAAAAGGGAATGAACAGTCCATAGAAGAAAGCTATATAAATGGCCTTAAGCACGTTAAAAAGTACTCAACCTCACTCAAAATTAAATAAATCCAAATAATTGAAATAAGTAGCTACTTTTTGTCTAAGAAAATATTAATAATCAAAAAGTTGGAAAGGATGTGAAAAATAGCTCTCATATATTGTTGGTGGATAACACAATTTGAGACAAAACTTTTTAAGGGCAATTTGGAAATATCTCTCAAAATTTTAAATTGGTATATGTTTGACCCGACAATT
The DNA here is from genome assembly GCF_001604975.1 of Cebus imitator. Taxonomy (NCBI): domain Eukaryota; kingdom Metazoa; phylum Chordata; class Mammalia; order Primates; family Cebidae; genus Cebus; species Cebus imitator. The sequence continues at coordinate 6,054,972 of NW_016107352.1, read as the reverse complement.
TTACTTCCAAGAATTTGTAATGCTGATATAATTGCACACAAAAGAGAGAGAGTGTGTGTGTGTCTCTCTGTGTGTGTGTGAATAGTTATTGCAATGCTGTTTATATTTTTAAAGGGTTACAAATATATATATATCTATTTGAGGACTTTAATAAATAAATTACAGTTCATCATACAAAAAAATACTATGTGGCTGTGAAAAAAATGAAATACATTTATAGATGCCATTTGATATCACCTACCAGATGGTAAGTGAAAAAGAAGGAAGCCTCAGTGTATATAAATATGTCTCAATTTCTGTTTTAAAGAAGCAGTATATATTCCGCTTTTGAGAATTTTAGGCCTATTATAAAAGGGTTATTTTCTATTGCCTTGGCAACGACTGAAGAATTACCCCTAAACTTATGAAATATATGTGTCAACAAATTCCATTCTTTGCTTAAAAAGTAAAGAATTTTCTGGGCTAGAAGGGAGATTACAAAGAGAAAGGAATCTATGTAACACCTACCACAAGTAAGAGATGAAAGTGAAGCTGGACAGCAACTTGGTAGCCTGTAATGTCTCTTCAGACTTTGAGATTTTGTTAGTGTAACTCTAAAATTAGCCTCTCAATCAAGCAATTCCACTTTTAGCAATTTGTCCAAAGGAAATAACGAAGTAAACACAAAATGATACATAAATAACATAGCGATAAGAAGTGTTAAAGGATAAAAGAAATTATTCATCTCAGCATTTTTCTGTTTTATTTTTTCATTGGCAAATAAAAATTGTGTATATTTATCATGTACAATTTTTTTGAGATATCTATACATAGTGGGATCAGCATTTTTCTCTAACGCAAACAAAAAAAACTGAAAATAATTTAAGCATTCATCAATAGGAGACTGGAAGAAATATAGCTTAGCAATTAAGAGCACAGTCTGTGGAGCCAGCTTTCCTGCATTTGAATCTCAGCTCTGTCGTCATTAGCTGCATGACCACAGGAAGCTATTTGACTTCTGTATGCTTCAGTTCTTTTCTCCATTTCTCAATGATGACAATAGTAGAACCTGTATCTGGGAGTTGTTACCTACATTAAATGAGTTAACATTTGTAAAGTGCCTAGCACATATATGTTTCTTAAATGTTTATAAAATATAATACAAGGCCAGGCACGGTGACTCACAACTGTAATCCCAGCACTTTGGGAGGCCAAGGTGGGCCGATTATGAGGTCAAGAGATCGAGACCATCCTGACCAACATGGTGAAACCCCGTCTCTACTAAAAATACAAAAAAAAAAAATTAGCTGGGCGTGGTGGTGCGCGCCTGTAGTCCCAGTTACCCGGTAGGCTGAGGAAGGAGAATTGCTTGAACCTGGGAGGTGGAGGTTGCAGTGAGCTGAGATCGTGCCACTGCACTCCAGCCTGGCGCCTGGCGACAGAGCAAGACTCCGTCTTAAAAAAAAATACAAAAAGTAGCTGTGCGTGGTAGTGCGCCCACCCCTGTAGTCCCAGCTACTCAGGAGGCTGAGGCAGGAGAATCACTTGAACCTGGGAGGCAGAGGTTGCAGTGAGCCAAGATTGCACCACTGTACTCCAGCCTGGTGACAGAGAGATATTCCATCTCAAAAATATATAAATATAGTATATATAATTTATATATTATATATTGTATCTGTATTTTATATATATATATATTTTATATATATATATATTTATATATATATATATTTATATATATATATATATAAAACAATGTGGTCATTTAAAAGAGTAATGTTTTTAAGAGCATTGATCTATATTTATTGACAATATAAAAAATAATAACTACACATAAACCCCAAGTAGCTAGTGGAATATGACTCCATTTGTGTCAAATGGTGTTTGAGAGTGTGTAGGTATGCGTGCACGCACATGTGTGTAATATTCTTAAAGTGAGCAAAACAATAAAGCTGTTTGGATTTGAGGAAAATACAGTGACCTAGATAACGCTATCTACTTTACATTAACAATACCACCTTCAGAGTCTACAAAGCCTTCCCTTGAGTCTCCTTAATTCTTTTCATTTATCTTTCCTATTTTTTCTCTGTACCTTAAAACTTGGGAGTAGCTGAAGTTACTCTTTCTTCAACTGGTGTTTTGTTTTTGTTTTTTTTTAAAGAAGAAGAGGA
>NW_016107352.1:5961944-6052638 GCF_001604975.1 Cebus imitator | reverse complement strand
GGGGAGGAGGAGGAGGAGGAGGACGAGGAGGAGGGAAGGAGGAGGAGAAGGAAGAGAGAAAGGAAAAAAAAAATACAACCTGGAGAATGAGAAAGGGATTCGTGCCAACTGGAATCTCTTCCTAACCATACAATGTGACAGAGGGACGATGGAGAATTGAAAATGGAACAATTGGAGGCTGAATGCTAGGGGGCATGGTTCACTTCCCAAATGTTCTCTTTCTCCACAACCCAGTGCTGAGATCTTCTCTAAGCAACTCTCCAATCTTTGTGTATTTTCATAACCCTCTAAATAGACAATGGCTACCACATTTTTAGGCAACACAATGCTTATCCAACAGTGTAGGCAGTTTTTTAATACCTAATATTGAAAAGTTCCAGACACAAATAGCCAAAAGTAAAGAAAATGAAGATGAGGAAATGTGATGAGGCCCTACTGAGCGCCAGGTACCTTCACATGTATTATTTCATTAATTCTTCACAGAGTCTTAGAAGATGATCACTCCAATCTTCCTTTTTATAGATAGGCAACAGATGCTTGACTGTTGCTGAATAAGTTTTCCAAAGATAGGTGGTCAATAATTGGGAGTGCTGAGATTCGCACTCAAGCATGTCTGTTACGAGGCTTATGTTGTATTCCTTTCTACTTTCCATTATGCAAGAAACAAGAACCCGGAGTGCAATAACCATTCAAAACCCTGTGGTCTTACATCCCCTATCTTTCTACTTATCTAGAGAAATCACAGCTAGGCATGTCCAGTGCTCAATGCAAAATTTAAAGTTAGCCTTCCCATTGAATCCAAACCTTCCCACTGATCATGCTCTATTACCAACTAAACAAACGTGCTTCAGGAAAATCCTTAGGAGAGCGTCATGCAAAGAAGAGTCAAGTTTGTTATTGAGGCTCAGACACTAAATTTGTATTCTGCTGCTTTATTTTTTAAAAATTAATTCTTAACAAAAATATAGTCCAAAACAGCAACAACTAAACGGACAAGGAAAGACAGATATAAAGACAGGCCTCTCTTTACTTTCATCTTCTTTTAGAATGGGAAGTTTAAGGCCATTAGGGAGAAGGAATAAAAAAGACCAGAGGTACAAAATTAGTAAATAATAAATTTCAGGTAAAATTTTTTACCATATGTGCTGCTGAAGCAAGCACAAATTTCATATAAAATTAACAAAAGTTTAACTTCAAAAATCTAGCCCAGGTAAAAGGATATATATGTATCATCCTTATATTTGTAAATTAAATATTTATTGAGCTTCTTTTGTATAAAAATAAAACTCTTCTGAATAAAACTAACAGAAGTTAGTTTTTATTCTTCTGAATAAAACTAACAGAAGACCTAACATGGAAACAAGGAATGTCACACATTGAAACATAATCCTACAGAAAGTCACTTATTCAATTAAACTTTTGGGGTTGTCACAGCATACCTCAGTTTGGCTAAGCACTCATGTTTCATATACCTCATGTTTGCTTTAATTTCAAGGGATCTTCATCCCTGTAACATTCATTCACGAATTCATTCATATAACAAATATTTATTGTATATCTAGGCCGATATTGCTTTTTGTCATACTCTTTACAGACACACAGACTTCATAATGGGATTTTATATCTACCGCCCATCCTTACTCTTTTCACCTAGATTTCCCTTACCCTTTCCACTCCATTTCAATACTTTTGCTGCCCCAACCTCAGTCTCTTTCATTCTTGGGGACCCATAGTAGACAAGCTCAGTAGACTGGAAACAAAGCTGAAGTCAATAGTAGTGAAAAGTAGTGACTGCATTTGTATTAATATTTCTGGAAGAAAGAAGATGGCAAGGCAGATTACAATGACACATTTTACCAAATTAAACTGAAAATGCAGTTTAACATTTTTAAACTCTGGCACTCAAAGTTGTTTTCTCTGTTGATGAAACTGTAATTATACTATTGGGCAATTTAATTAATCTTGTGTTTTATTACACAAGTCTACGATTCTGCCTAAATAGAGTTAAATTAATGAAATATAAATCTGTTTGTCACATATCCAAGAACTTTTAGTGAAGGGTGTTTGAATTTGTAAAATCCAGTAAAGTCTCTACATGATAAAATTAATCATCCTTTTCTCATATCATTTCATCTAGAATTCAGGTAAAAATGAATAATTTTATGTCCTCATTAACCACTTTGCCTGCAAAATACTAAAATTCTTAGATAAGCATTAAATTATTAGACCACAGAGACAACCTAAGATGTTCATTAAGTTAACTCCTTCTGCTTGGAAAGAAAAATCAAGGAAAAAATCGTGAATAGATCAGAATCAAAAAAGCTACTTTATGGTAAAGGGACTGCTTTATGTAATTACAGTTTTATGAGTAAGAATGCTCCTAAGACAATAATCAATTTATAAATTTAGTTTAAGGAAAGGAAGGTGTCATTTTCTCCTTCTTAACCTTGCCCCAAAACTCCAGTTCCATACCAGGAGGCATCTTTCCAAATTGTTGTGTGAAGTGGTTTCTTCTATCAAGATCATTTCAACCTACTAAATTTGTAGTATTTCACTCAATTCTTGCTCTACTAAGTTACTCTAAATGATCCTTACTCTTCTGTCTCTGTCTCTCTTGTCTTCTCCCTCATTAATTAACGGCTATTCTTTTCAACAACTCTATTAAATGGTTAAGCAAACATCACAATCATCACTTTACAGATGAGAAAACTGAGACTTCGAGAAGCTGAATGACTGACAGCAGTGTATTGTTGGAGAAATATTGAAAGATTTGAAGTTGGAGTTTGGGATGCTCTTCCTAAGTCCCCCTAAAACCATCTATGTGATCTTGAATTTGTCACTTCATCACTCTTTGGTTCATTTTTTTTAGGAATAAGATGAGGGGAACTTATAAATTAACTCCAAAGTACATTTCAGCTCTACATTCTAAGCCTTACCCAAAACTGAGAGAATCTGTATCAGGGTGTATTAGGAATCTGTATTAGAATGTTTTCTCTATCAATGTATCAGTTCTGATCCAGTATATACCAGCCACAGCTTGCATCTGTGGCTTGTTTCCTTCCCTCACTTGGGAAGACGGTCTAAAATTGCCTGAGAAAATTCCTCATCTGGTCTTCTCTCCATTAGTCAATTCCATAGACCTTAAAGTCAATGACTCTCCATATCTTTTTGCAGCACCATTGTTCATCTTTTCACATCAGTACAGTCCCACAGATTATACAGGAAAAAGTACAGGATATATGCAATCAGATTCGATCTCAATTGCACTAGTACCAACATTTTATTTTTGTGGAACAGCACTTATTTTCATCATTTTTGAAATGCACCAGTTCCAATTAAGATTGTTCTCAAATAATCAAATAAAATCATTTAATATGGCATTATTAAGAATTGCTTTGTGAACCTGACTCTGGCATCTGACTAACTCTTGAAGGAAGAAAGTGAACCATTCCTGGCCTTGGTTCTTGAAATGAAGAAACTGGGCTGAATTGTTTCTAATTTTTTATAGCTCTAAATGTTTTTTCAATTGTATTAATCAATGGCAACAAAGACAACAGAAACACCAACCTTGGTCTTAAAGAAACTCATCAACACACACAGGTAGCCTGTACTTAGCCTTTACCAGAAGGCTGAGAAGCAGGGGATAAATATGCAGATATTTTAGGTGAGCTGTGACTGAGCACTCCTTTCAAGGAGAATGCTGAGAGAATATAAGTATGAACAATGGGAGAATGCCAGGAGCTCTATGAGACCAAATGGCCCAATGAAATTGTCTTACCTGCCTTCTGAAGCTCCTTTCAAGTGTTTTTTTTTTTTAATTTAAAAACATTTTAATAAAATAAAAATAATTTTTAAAATACTAAGCAAGAATTAGGGTAATGAAAAGCATTCTACCAATGGGGAAAAAAAAAAAATATATGTGACTGGACCCTTGGTTTTTCAACTACGTTAAGAAAGTGGGCCTCCAGGCCTAGCTGTCACTGGCACCTTGATTCTTTGCTGCACACCTTGACAGGTGTTTTCTCCATCAGTGTACCAATCCTGACCCAGCCACAGATTGCATCTCTGGGTTGTTCTCTTCCTCCATTTAGGAAGAGGCTCTGGAACTGTCTGAGAAAATTAGACTACATAAACCAGAGAAGCAGACATTTATTTCCATTTGTGTCAGTTGCCTACTGTTGTAAAATGGTTGCACAGCAAAGAGAATTTCTTCAATTCTACCAGAAATTAAGTGGAAAGGCCAAGAATTAATACCTCTTCCCCAACTAAGGAGTTTGAAAATATGACTTAAAAGCCATTTTTAAATGGCAAGAACCCCTAGTTCCTACACAATATTTTTTAAAACCCCCATGTCAAGCATAAATATTCAATTGAGCTTTGTGGGCATAAGGGATTCTCTGTCCTAGATGACAGGGACAATGTTTGGAAGCTATTGTGCCACCATTTTGGCAATCTAAGAAGGACAAAGAGTTGGCGAACTATCTAGCCTGTGGTGGGGAGAGTTGTTCAAATGAAGAAATAGAAATCACTGGCAAGGAATAAATTGAAAACACAAATCAAAAGCAAAATGTCTCTTTCACCAAGCTAGACCTTACCCATGGAATAGACATAAAAGGGCAACATGCCTTAAACTGTAAGTCTCATAAAGTCAAAAATGTGTTTTTATTGCAGTTAATTGAATATAGCCTTATGGATTTAGATGTACAAAGTTATGGATAATAGAAAAATTCAACTACTTTTGTTTTGGTTTGGCTTTTCAGCTCAAAATAAAATAGACCAAAAAAAAAGTTACATTTTCAAGCCTGTCAAATTTCTCTTCCACCATGATTCACTGACCCCTGGTATGTCATGTCTGGCCTGGAAGAGAAGCAGATATCATTCCAATAAGACCTCTGTTTCCTTAAACCTGCAATTCCATTCATCATTTTTGTCACATGCTGAGCATACAAAGCTACTTGGACCAGACTCAAGGTCCCACAGCCTTTGTGAATTATAAAGAGATAGATTATACTCTAAAACTGCTGAAATTATTGTAACCTTAGGATCAAGAAATAGTGATGAACAATTACAACATGCATTCATTATTATTATCTCCAATTCAGCGATCAACAAGGTAATCAGCTACTACCAAGACAAACCAGAACCCTTTATCTCCCTTACAAACATAGTGTTGTTAAGTAAGGTCTTCCTTAGTAATTTAGACTTTCACTTTTATGTAGATGGATGAATAGTAAAATCCCGTGGCTATTAATTTCTATCATGGGCAAGATGGAAATCAGCAGACTTGAGTTCTCACTCCAATATGTGTCACTCAGGTAAGACATTTAACTACCCTACGCTTCATGTTCACCACTTATCAGATGACTTACCCGTGCCTGGCTTTCCTCTCTTCCCATTTCAGAGCAGAGGCTACCTCTAGAAAAATGCCTGATGACCCTGCAAAAATTATGTGTACCATTCCAAAGAATTGTCCTTTTCTATAAAGGTCAGAAAATTAATGATTGGCAAAGAAATATCCCTTAGAACACATGGAAAGAAAACCCTGCCATCTCATATTTGGTTTGAACAAATTTTAAGTATGCCAATGTACATTGTAACAAGCCACTTAATATTTTATAAGCCAGTGGTTCCAACAGCATCTGATATTGAATATTGGCCCAAACCCTTTTGGAAGTAGCAACAAAAAGAGAATGCTGATAAGCAGCAGGCAATTTCCTTCCAACTTGTTTTCACAAACAGCCTATGAGAGTTGAAATTTCAGGCTGGAACGTTGCTTAAATTCTACTCCTTTCTGGGAAGTAACAGTCTCTCTGGACAGTAATGGCAACACAGGCCACAGCGCTGTGCAGATGGTGTACAGAAAGAGGGAAGTCTGTTCTCATTGCAACCTGAAATGTCCTGGCTTGGAAATAAAGCTCTACCTTTCACCCTTCTGCTAAAGCAGTAACAGTCCTGACTTCCATTAAAAGATCCACTTATTGCCTTTTTCAATAGCACCACAAATGAAAATAGGGCCAGAGATTGTGCACCAAGATACAATATACTGTACATCAGCTTTCGTCATGCATGGAATATCATGACAACTGATTAAAGTCTCAGGATTCATCTTTTAAAGTGGCCACAAGTTGCTCTTTAAGCCAATTTATTTTCTTTGTAGTCCTATATCACCATTCTCCAAACACAGCTTTAGTCTCCTCTTATTAGATTTATGTATATAGGAGAACCAACGATACAGTGGGTGGAATAATTCATTGATTCATATGGAAGTCTAACAAAAAATAATGGCATGGCATGCCATTGCAAGGTTACCTCTGATAATCTAAGACACAAGCATATAGTCCTCTGGCCCACAATTTACTCTACTGTTAATGGCTACCCAGATAAAGAAATCAGCATCATAAATTAGGCTTCTAGGCTCTATTTTTTAAATGTATTTTGCATTTAGCAAAGAAAACATACTTCTTTGAAATCTCTTCATATCTCGATTTTCTGTCTCTGAAACACATGAGCACATAAATATAATGCAGTGGTTCCTAGGAAAGATGATTGTAAGCCCCAAGTATGGAGAAATTTGTCATTCACTAACAGTGTCATATTGTCCAATAGGGATGTAAACTCTAGTTTCAATACGGGGACTCCAGTGAGCACTGATTGCGGGAAAAGTTGACTTACCCTTTCTAACTCTACCACAAGCCACCCATGTTCCTCTAGAGCCACGTTTCTCTTTTTAAAGAGCATTTTTGTACTCATTTATAATTTTCAGTTTATCATAGAGGGAGGGGAGGTATGGTGGGGGTCGGAAAGAGGGGCTAGTGGCCAATGTATGTTATCAGAGGATCTTCTACATTTAGCTCAGTGAGTGGCCCTAATTCCACCACTTCCCAATCAGTACAAGCCAAATTTACAAACGAACAAAGGGCTTGGAAACACTGAAACATTCTGTAGAAGGGGAACCACCATGATGCACAAAACAGAGGATGAATGCTCTGTCTCAGACCTTGTGGTGGTTATAATCTATCTCCCCTTTAAATTCTAAATACCTAAGACATTGAAAATTATCCATTATTTCAACCACATCACAGAGTTCACTGGTAAACTATCAGGTCCCAAAGGCAGTCAACAAACTTTCTCTTTCAAAATTCAATACAACAAATTCCTTTTTTTAACTTTCATTTGAAGTTCAGGAGAACAAGTGCAGGTTTGTTACAGGTGTCATGGGGGTTTGTTGTACAGAGTATTTCATCACCCAGGTATTAAGCCTAGCACCCATTAGTTATTTTTCCTGATCCTCTCCCTCCTCCCACCATTCCCCCTCTAAAAGGTTCAGTGTGTGTTGTTCTCCTCTATATGTCCATTTGTTCTCAACATTTAGCTCCCCCTTATGAGTGAAAACATGTGGTATTTGGTTTTCTATTCTTGTGTTAGTTTGCTAAGGAGAAAGGCCATTCAAACCAGCAATGCCATTACTGGATATATGCCTAAAGGAAATTAAATCATTCTACTATAAATACATATGCATGCATATGTTCACTGCAGCACTATTCACAATAGCAAAGACATGGAATCAACCTAAATGCTCATCAATGATAGACTGGATAAAGAAAATGTTGTATATATATGCCATGAAATACTATGCAGCCATGAAAAAGAACCAGATCACATCCTTTGCAGGAACATGGATGGAGCTGGAGTCCATTATCCTTGGCAAACCAACAAATTTCTTAAAACCATTATGTGTAAAGCATATGTTAGAAGAATCACTCACTTTTGAGATTCAGTAGTACCAATATCATTAGTCCTCAGAGCAACTATCGCCTACATAATTCAGATATTGCTCTGCTAAGGCAGTTTAATAAATAGAACATGTTAAATTTTCTTAAAGCAAATGGCTCTTTACACCTCATGATTAAGAGCATATTGGTTCATCTACTATGTTTAAAAAACAACCACACTGCAAAATGCCACGGATAGAAATAAAAATGTCATTGGGTTATACAGCCACCCTGGCAACCAATGATGCATTTCTATAAAATTTTTGGTGCTTTTGCATGTTTGATGTTTGGGTGGGTTTTTTTGTCTCTTTTCTGCTGATTAAAATAGAATGATTTTCAGACGTTCAGTGACTAAGAAGGCAAGATCGCGTGTCAATTGTCCAGCTCATTGGAGAGGGTAATAGTCTTATGATGAGAGTTTCTGAATATAGTATAAATACAAATATAAGTATTTCTTTCTTCCCCTCCTCCTTCTCTCTCCCCTTTTCCAACTCTCCTTCTAATGCTATAAAAAGGAAGAAAGTAACTTTGAAAAGAAACTTGATGCTTTCTGTCTTTCAGACCATTTTAGTTTCTAAACAGGAGTGAAATTTCTGGTATGTTATCATTATTAAGTCTGTTCTTGGAAGAGGTCTGCAGAAATTATATTCCTGGGGTACATGTTCTGATGAGACTTTTCCCAGAAAAGCAAACGAAGAAGCACACTCATTTTCTGGGCTGTCAGAAGTAGCAATCTGCACTGTTGCTTCTTACCAAGAAGGATCCAGTTAATTTTTGCCAAGACATTTGCAAAACAGACGAGAATTTGTGAAGTGGATCTAGTATCAAGCCCCATGGCCATTCCACCCAACCCCCACTCTTTTTTATCAAGCACCAACATCTATAATACCAAGAAATTTAGGAAAACTAAGATATGTCTACAATAGGCCTACTAGAAAAACAAGTCAAGCACTTGAATAGAAGCATGGAAAAGGCTTTCTTTTCCCCTTTTCTGCCACACACCTAAATGGCTTTGCCAAGGATCCTAACTAATTGCTTGAATTCCCCACCATGAGTAATGTCTGAGTTCAGATGTGAAAGAGCAACCTATTAAATCAACATCACACATTCACAGTTTTACTCCCAAGGCCTTAAAGGGTCCTTTACATCTCCTGAAAAAGGGAGCCGTAAAAAAACATGATGAAGAATCAAGGGTGTCAACGAGGTTTCAGCCTATCAAGGGACCGAGACATTAAGGGAGATTAAAATGCCTTCAGGGGATCTAATCAATCAAAAATGGGAATAGGAGGAATATTCAACAGGTCCACAATGCAGCTATTTAACTGAAGTTTCATCAGTGATGGTAACTTATTTAAAGAAAGAGTATATCAAAAAGACTTGATGGGCTTGTCAGCATAGAAAACTGGGATTCAGTTATTGGATTATTGGAAAGGAAACTAAATGGTGTTTCATATATTCTTTTCACAAGAAAAGGGTATATCCAAAAAGCATTCTGCTGAGAGTCAGTTTTTCTGAATATCTGTTTACTCTAGAAGCACTGACAAAGTTCCATTTCCGGGCCTGGGACCAAGTCAATTTCACCAGGCTCATGCAAGCTGCTGGGCATCTGAGTGGCTCATCAGTAAGTCTTCCTCTGTCAGCTTTACCCATAACTAACAGTGTACTGCCCGATTTTCATTCAAAAATCTTACCAGATTTTTAATGAAAGAGTATAGGCTATGTTCCATGAGACATACCATGGTGAACCCTATGCACCCAAGTCCATGAGGACCCTGAATGCCTAATAACGAAAGGAATATGAAAAAGAGATGGAATACTCTTCCTGCCTATGCAGCAACCTGTCATAGCTCATGATTAACATTTCTCAGTCAGCCATTTGATCATTGAGTCATATGCAAGAGAATCATATAATTTATCATCCATACCAGGATACTTGTGAATATAAGGTATTTTTTTATATAGGCAATGGCCATAAAACAGAACTGTTCCAAGTAAACAGAGAAGCATTCTCTCACCTTAGTTGTATGGCATTGGCCACTGAATAATCATCACACACCTACTCAAAGAAAAGACTAATTCTCTTTACTATCAAACAAAATCCAAAAGCTTGTGCAAAGAGTAATCTCAATTCATTATTCAATAAACAAAATAATGTTCCAAAGACAGAAAAAGTTGAGATGACATTGGTATGCTCATCTTCCCAAAATAATTTGTTCATCTCAAGGTTAGTAAGAAAAAGAAATTCCTACTGCTGCTGATAAAGCCATCTGTGCTTCGGAAGCGGCTGACAGGTGTCTCCAGAAGAAGCAATCAAAAGTCATTAACGATCAAAATCATGACAATTAAATACAAGGTTCTATCAGGGTCTTATTATCCAAATTGCAGTGAAAAGAATTCAGACACCCACTCTCTCAAAGACAAAACAGTCACTTTACTTTCCAAGTCTATTGACAGCACTCTGTTATTGGGGTTCCCAAACCCTACTTCCTGAGTGATCCATAAGGAGAAATAATAAGCAAAAGGAATGCAGATGATAGCTGCAAAACAAAAAGCTAGAGCCCGCAAAAATCTTTCAAATGCATATTATTCCACAGTGCAGATGTTCATACAGATCACTTTTATAACTAAGGAAATATATTCTGGGAAGATTTGGCATTTTTTAAAGTTCAAAGTTGAAAGCACACATTCTATAAATAAATCTACAATGAAGTGCTAAAAGGTTTATTTCTGACTTCTTATTTCACAAACTAGGAACTAAGCATTAAAATATTGGGTCATAAAATGCTTAAAAAGTAGATTACTATAAACTAATAGAACACATTATTATCTATTGAGCCAATGATGGGTCAAATGGCATTTTGAATTTTTGTGGAGAATATGAATATGACCTTCATGTATACCATTTACAGAAAGCAATTTTATTTACATTTTTAAATCCACATAAAGGTGAAAGATGATACTGCTGCAAAATGGAACATTTAATTTTTTGCCCCAAGGCATAACTAAGCTCTCCCAAGGTCAAATGTAGTACAAGACTGAAATGAAGCCAGACTCTCCTCCCTCATCTCTCACCAGAGGATTTCCACTTTGGGCAGAAGTATCTTGAATCTACTTTTATTTTTCAGAGATAGATAAATTCCTGGATCCAACATAGACTGAATAATTCTATAAAATATTGTGAGGGAAGTTTTCTACTTTTATTTTTAGATTACACATGCAGAATGCAATGAAAACACCTATGCTAAGTTAGTTGAATGTTTGAAACTCTTTGACTGTAAGGTATTATGATTATGCAAAGATTTTACTTTTAAAAGAATGCAGATTTGCATCTCTCTTTTAAATCCAGTAAGCTGTCAGCACAACAGGACTCATGAGATTAAATGCCACAGAAAAATTAGAGTTTATGCTTTGTATAGTTGGTTACCCCCTTAGAAATGAACTCTGCTCTTCTCTCCCCACCGCCTGCTGCCAAGACATGGCAAATAATTCAAAATGCATACGTGTGATTTGTTAGGAGAGATACAGATGTTATGTATCATTTTTAAATCTACTACAGATGACTGTGAGGGCTGCGCTTTATGTCCCAGTCTCACTTCTTACCTTACCCTGAGGCCCAGGGATCATTTTTCATATTGGTCAGGTCAATAGATGCAGACTTCCTAAAATGCTTGTGTCCCACATGCCATGAGCAGAAGCTGCAGTCACAATCATCAGTATCAAGCTTGCATTTCTTAACTTTGTATCCCCATTTGATGGGAAGGCCCTAAAGAATAAAAACTGCATCTAATAAAACTACTTTTAACTACAGCAGTACCAACAGCAATTTTATGCACACCCCAGTTCCCCAAATAAGGTCTGCCCAAAGGAGGGAGAAAAAAGAACTCTTAATTAAAATGGAAGGCAACATAGTTATTTCTTTTGAAAGATTTTTATGAGACTCACCAACACAAACATAACATGGGTTAGTGATTAAGAGCCCTGGCCCAAGAACAAGACTGCCTGAGATCAAATCTTGCCACCTTACACGAGATACACTTTCAATGCCTCAATTTCCTCATCTATAAAATGGGATATTATCAACCATATCACTAGCATAAGCATATTAAAATAGTAAGAGTAAAGATATTAATAGGACCTTACTAATATTAATAGTACATATCATCTTATAGGGTCATTAAAAGAACTAAATGAAAAGAAAAAAAAAATCCATGTTAAAGTCCTGGCAAACTGCTTGGCTCAAGAATATAAACAGGGGCCGGGCGCGGTGGCTCAAGCCTGTAATCCCAGCACTTTGGGAGGCCGAGGCGGGTGGATCACGAGGTCAAGAGATCGAGACCATCCTGGTCAACATGGTGAAACCCCGTCTCTACTAAAAATACAAAAAATGAGCTGGGCATGGTGGTGCGTGCCTGTAATCCCAGCTACTCAGGAGGCTGAGGCAGGAGAATTGCCTGAACCCAGGAGGCGGAGGTTGCGGTGAGCCGAGATCGCGCCATTGCACTCCAGCCTGGGTAACATGAGTGAAACTCCGTCTCAAAAAAAAAAAAAAAAAAGAATATAAACAGAAAGGTAGAACGTTTTATCCTTTGTAGTAGCCTTTACACCTTCCCTACTGTAATGTCAAATATAAAACAAAATAGTGTTTTTGTGTAGGAACCTTCTTGGATACACAGGGCAATGCCCAGGAAGGAGGCATATGGTAAGCTATACAAGATATTTTTAGCAGCATATGAGAGGGATACTGTGGCTCTCATTCCACCAAACCATTTCGACTAGTATTTCTGAAGAGTTAATGTGCCACACTCAGGTATTCAGCTAGAATGAACTTGAATAGAGAAAAGTCCCCTGGCCAAAGGCCCCTGGACTTTGAAACCCAGTACGCTGTTGCAAGTTTTGATCATACTGTGTGCACATTTTAAGAGAATCTCAAGTGTTAAATGTAATTTAAAGCAAATACTACTCACAAATTAATATTCAACATTAGATCTTAATAAATGGCCATGGTGTTTGCCACCTGGAATTAAAACATTACAAGGATTCTCATCTCAGTTAGGCAATCTACTTATTGAGCCTATTGATGACCTGTTTCTTCATTTCTATAAACAATTGGTTAGTTGCTGTATAAATGTCCATTTCCTTCTGGCTGTAATCATAAAGGAAACTATCCACATTAAATGCATATGGCTTTCTGGGCAGCATTGAGCAACTGTATAGCTGTCAACTAGCTGAAATAAGGAAACAAAAATAGGATGGTCCTAGGATAGAATCAGCCCGTGTGTGTGTGTGTGTGTGTGTGTTTTAAGAAATAGAGTCTCACTCTGTCCCCCAAGCCAGAGTGCAGTGGCTCAGTCTTGGCTCACTGTAACATCCGCCTCCCAGGTTCTAGCAATTCTCCTGCCTCAGCTTCCTGAGTAGCTGGGACTAGAGGCACACGCCGCTATGCCTAATTTTTTGTATTTTAGTAGAGACAGGGTTTCATCGTGTGACCCAGGCTGTTCTATCTCAGCCTCCCAAAGCGCTAGGATTACAGGCATGAGGCACCACACCCAGCCTCTGTGTCATTTGTATAAGGACTATGCTGAAACCACATGGGAACCTGGTCTGGAAACCCTTCTCTCTAAAGTGTTAGCGAGCCGTTTTTTCTTTACTAGTTCATCATTGCATTGTACCAGTCATCTTTCTAAGCTCTTTATATTAACTCAGTGAACCCTCAGTAATAACTCTATGGGGTAGGAGGTATTGTTAGCCCCATTTTTCAAGTAAGGAAATTGAGGATTTGAGAAGTTAAGTTTGCCCAAGGTCACCGATTAAAGAAATACTTTGCCATTACCTTCTCTTTTCTTCTAACCAGTCTTTCACAATGCTGCTTCCCTTAAGAATTGCAGTAGGATCTAAGAGAGAGAGAGGGAAATCCTGGGATGACTGAAAACAGGTCTGTTTTATCTCTTTTGTGGCCAGGTCCTCATTGGAGCCAAGTGAATTCAGTGTTGACACCTGGTTGGGTGCCATATTATCCACCTGGCTGGAAGTTCAATGATGGTCATTGGGAAAATATCAGCCACCTGGATGCACACGGATTTCCTTTTAAAGCCTCCCACTCTTTTAACTACTTTTTCGAGAAACGCCAGCGGGCCACAGGGGAATCCATCAATTGGTGCAAGTACCTATGGCCACATATTAAGGAGAGTCACCCTAACTGTAAAGAATTTCAGTCAAGAATGCAAGGCAGGATTAAACATCTCAGGCCAAATCATTCACTTTTCATGCTTCCACACTTCAGAATGTTTATTCAAGAGGTGCAGATCCAAAAGTGGTAGCTCAGCTCATATGCCAGATCTGCATTTATCTGATAATAGCTAGATATTGTAGCTGCCTCTTTGCTGCAGCTGTTCATAATTCTGGCTTGTTAAACCAAAAGAAATAGGTTGAAAAGCTAACACCAGGCACTCATCATTCAATTATATATTTCTCGTGACAGAGGCAAAAACTCTGCCATGTTCTGCAAAATCTTCACATCAATAGCAATTAAGTTCCACATCAAAACCAGAGAAATACTATACTGACCATGCATGAATAACTTCCTTTCATATGCAGTGGCTTGCATCTTTCTCTGCATTTAATTCTGTAACACAATAAATGATGGTGCCCTGGTGAAAAAGACTATTCACAAATAACTGGAAAAAATGTATGAGTAAAGGTGTTTTATATCTTCAATTTCAGAAATTAGGTAGAGAGCTCTGTTACTAACACCACAGCTGCTCCAACAACAAATCACAACTCATCATTCTGCAAACAGGTTTTAGAATTAAACTTAGGATTAATTATGGCATTTTCACTTAAAATTTCTCAAACAGAAAACATAGCAAGTCTCATATAACCCAATTCATGCTTTTAAGAATTTTCCATCAAGTATTGGGCAGCATCAGCAGTCCATGTAGCCAGTTGGCAAGTCGGGGCAGTTTCTGATTCAGAGGAGATGTTAACAGGATAGCGCAGTGATCATTCTTATAAGGAAAAAAAATGGAGTATCACTATTCCAGTTATCACTGGAATGAAATGAGGAGGGGAATAGCTTTTTTAAGTGTGACCATGATTTTTGACCATGTCCAAGAAGGCAAGAAAAACAAAATGCTGCATTCCCCCAGTATGAATACACAATAAGGAAAAAGGAAATCATAGTGGAACTTATGGCATTTCTTAGAGATCCATAAACTAAGTAACAGAATAAATGAGAAAATGTAGTTTTAATTTATGTTCACAGGAAGAAAAAAATAAGGACCTCAAATTGTGCCTATGGAAAACAGAAAGAGATTTGTTTTTAGTGATTTAACTACATTCAGGAAATCTGATTTTTATTATGTTTGATGCTGAAATCAAAACCTCTTTTCATTTACTTATTCAAAAATGCAAATAGAATTTCAACAACGTATAGCTAATATGTCGTTGATCATTTTAAGCAAAATAATAAAGCAATGTTAGAAGAACTTTTTTCTTCTTAGCTGTGACTTCTTTGTGACGCATGGATTTCTTTGTATCTGGTAAGGTAAGAAAATGCATCTTTCCTAAAATTTTGATTATGTGCTTAGATGTTACCTTGGACTCTTACAATCAGTTTCAAAACAGGTCAAGTACATAAAAGAAGGGACAACCTGTGATTAGCATATCAGTGTTCCTATCACTGCACTAAGACAATAAATTTCCATTATATTGTCAAACTCACTCAAAACAATCAAATATTTCACTGAACCATTTACAACTATTGATTGTACTCAAAACCTAACTTTATATTCTTCCTATTTTAAATAGATGCAATATTTTACAAGGGCTTCACAAGTAAGAGATTATGAATGTAAAGCAGTCCATTAATTTTATATAAGCTGTTTTATATACCTACGGGTCTCTAATAACATCCAGCTACAAGGTTACAAGGAGAAGAATCATTTTCTAAAGTTCACTTGGAGAGGTTGGAGTGTACAAGACTAAAATTTCAGCTATCATGCCATTGTAGTTTTTCATTACCAAAATTGCTTTCCTTCTATAGCTGAAGACACTGACATAAACGGGACAACAGTGCAATGTCTGGTATCACACTCCTATGAAGGAAATGGTACTTTCAAATCCACGCTGGAATCTCAAAGCCAACAACTTATATGAAAACAAAAAAGTTATCCACAATTATTTTCCATGGAATCCTCTGAAAAGGTAGATACATAGATACATATATAACCTTGCTCTGCTCTGTGGACATGTGTGTGTATGATCTGTAAATGAAAAGGGTTCTTTAAAACCAAGACATTTTCTCCAAATTTTTGTCATAATTTTTGTGGCAATAACCTCTTAGTGAAGAAAGTCAGTACCTCTTTCTTTTAGTAGGTGGTTTTCAGTGATATTTAAATTCCTGCCAATTTGTATCTTTTTCTTGGCTCTAGAAGGCCCTGTTACACTATGTGTAAATTTATGCATTGTGATGGGTTAGAGGTGGGGAGGCTGAAAAATATAGGTCCCTGCAGCTTTTTCCAGTCACCTCTTTCAGCTCAGCTTCCTGCATCATACTACACTTTACCATAGTGTACATTTCCAGCGAGTGGTAAGCCTGGCCTTTTTTTTGTTCCTCTAAGTTAGTACAAGCTAATAAATGTTTTTTTCACTTTATTGGGATTCTTCCTTAAAGAAGCATGGCTGTGGGGTCTAGTGTCAGAGAGATAGTCCTTTAGACTTGACAAAAGTAAATTAAGAGGACAATTCTGTTAATATTAAAGCAGGCTTATTACTTCAATATAAGCACTTCCTTAATTTTCCTTTCTCAGCATGCTACATAAATATAAATAAAAGGGCTCTCCACTGGATGTATGTTACATATATCTCACGGAGTTTAATTACAAAGCCTCTAAAAATGAAGATAGTGGGAGGGAATGATGCCAATAGATCATACAGTCCTAGTATTGTGTTGGCTAGCTGTCTCTGACCACAAGGAAACAAAGACACTCAGGTAACCACAATATACCATAAAAGGCCAGGCTCTGAGGGAAAAAAATCTGAAGGAAGAAGGCAGATATTATTATTACTTTAATGCCTGGAAGGCCACAATTTTTAATTTGGTTCTCATTAATGTTATTATAAATATGATCATTTTACTGTAATGAAAGAGGGATTAGGTTTTTTAAAACTGCTACATCCTATCTTCTTTGCAGCGATTGATTCACTGTAATAAGGAAGGGGTGGGCTAGATAAAGACCATGAAGACCAAGCACTCACAAATGCACACCACACACACACACACACACACACACACACCCCTCAGTTAACCCTAAGAACTATGGTATTGCAGGTAACTGTGAGGACACCTGTACAGGAATACAAGTTTCACCCCAGCAGCTGCCCACCGGGGGCGTCAGACAACTTCTAAGTGTGAAAAAGACTGTGCCAGGGAGGGTGGACTAAGGAAGGGAGGAGAAAGGGGAATAGGCTTGTAATCCAGCAGGCAAGACCCTGGACAATTCGGTGACCTCGCTGGGTGGAGGGGCCTATGCCCAGTCCTGGAAAACTGTAGCGGGCCGGCCCTTAAGCTCAAGGCCAGAATCTCTTCAGGGCTTCGGAGAATACCTCGGAGGCGTTGAGCCTAAACCTTCCTTCTGATTCGTTTCCTTCTCGAGGGCTTGCCTTTCTCCGAGCTAACTTATCCTACGGGTTAATGGAACACTACATGCCAGATCTCTGCTCCTTTAATACAGCGAGAATTTTCAGAATCGGGTGTCAAGAAAAGGATTGACTTTAACGCTAAGGCGAGAGAAACGGACAGAGCTTCCCAGCCAACCTTCGCCTTTGACATAGACAACCCCTAGCGCCAACGCTCGGTACTATCTGTCTTATTTCTGGATCAAATCAACGGTGTGACCGCTGCAGTGGAGAAACTGGGCGCACTTTAAGAGACAGCAGTGTCCGCTCTAGGGCGCGCAGACAGGCCCCAGGGGAGTGTGCTACAGCAGCAGCCAGGGCAAGGGGCGAGGGAGGCAGGGCAACGTCGCGTGAGAATGCGTGTTGGGGGGGTTGCTTGTTGTTTTTGTTTGTTTGTTGTTGCGGTTTTGTAAGTAAAGAGAAATGTTCCCCCCGCCTCATCCCAGGACTAATGATGATAGATTTCACGCTGCATCAGGCCCCACGCTGGGGAGCCTAACCGCAGAAAATAATGAGGCTGCGTCCCCCATTCGTCTGCATTAAAGGCGAGCCAGGCACTTTCGATAGCAAATATATCGATTTCCCTGCCTGGGCAGTGGTTTGTCCTGCTCCCCGTGAATAATTACTGAGCCTTTAGAAATTCATAATAATTAGGACTCTTCCCCACTCCATCCGTCACCCCTGCGCGCCGCTTTTTAAAGGCGCCTTAGCCTGGAAGGCGCCTGGGTGGCTCCAGCCGTGTTCCTGGCAGGTGGGAGAGGGGCAGGAATCTCTTCTCCCCGTAGGGTTTTACTCTTGAGAGAAAGTTGGTTGCCTCAGTTTCCTTGTCTGTCAGTGAGAAATTTATATTACTAAAGACACTTCTAACTCTACGTTACAGGCTTACTGTTTCTGTTTCGGGGGAGGGGTAGATTTAATGAACTGTGAGAGAATGGGGGGCAGGGTGGGGGGAGAAGGTGAGGAAAAGAAGAATTCGCCTCCCCTCTGCATAAACTCCGTGATGGTCACGTGACGCCGCAACCACTAGGTGGGGAAAATGGAGAGGGGTGCAAGCGAGGGGCTCTGACCGCAGGGCAGCGTGGGGACCTAGCGACTGGAGCTAGCTGCCCCCGAGTAACTGAAAGGGCTAGGAGGGTCGTCACAGACGCGACTGGGCCTTGAGGAGGTACCTGAGGAAACGGAGAGTGCTAACTCGACTTTAAGTCCCCAGCCAGAGCGGCGGCGGGGGAGGGAGGCCGAGCTGCGGGCACCAGGCGGGGCGGAGCCTGTGGCGCTGGCCGTGGTGCTGAAGAGTTGCTCTCCGGGCCCGGGAGAGCCCCACGCCCACCTACGCGCCATCAGATCTCCCAGCCCGCGGCCACTCTCCGGAGAACTGCTGCTGTCCAGCCCGCTGCCCCAGAAGTACCGAAGCTTGGTGGCGTCGACGAAAAGTTCCCCAGAAACAGCGATTTGGTGTGGGGACTTGAGGTCCGGACGAGAGAGGCTGCACCTGTGTTTCCATAAACCTGTCGGGATCGCTCGAGGTCACCTGCGACTGAAAGCAGACAGTAAAGCGCGCAGCTGTGGCGACCGCCACTCCGGCTGGGATACCCCGGGGCCCGAACACTGCGGCTTTGGTCAGCGGACTGAGTTTCCGAAGGGAGGGTACGAAGCCTACGTCGAAAAAAGTTTCTCGCTTCTTGTAAAAGACGACGGGAAATGGCCTTTTAGAGTCAACGTGTGAGGAGGGGGTCTAAGACCTTGGGCGGGATGTGTGAGCTGGACGCCCTCTCCCTCCGGTGTGGTGAGGACGCGCGGCTTCCCCCTGCGCCCTTAGCCGCGGCGGCTAGGATCCTTCACGTCAGAATCCATTAGGGTGGCGGGGGTGATGGCGAGGCGCGGCCAGAAGCAAGGTTCAGCAGGGAAGCGCAGAGCCCCCGCAAGCCAGTTTCTAAGGAAACACTCGGTTTTTCTAAGCAGCAATTTGTCTTATTGTGGGAGAAAGAAACAGTACAAGAAAAACAGTACAAGAAAAGCCTCCCCGTTCTCCATTCTCATGCAGATGAGGCGATGGGCTCTGGCTGCTGCCTGTGTCTCCCCCTCCCCATCGTATTTCCGGCTTGAACGAGTAAAATGCCCTCATTAATTTAAAGGGAGAAGGAGCTAGGAAGGCTTTTCTCAAGCCGTGCCCCAGAGGCACATGCTACTGTCTTGCTGCTGCTGGGACCCCACTGCTCGCGCCGTCCCAACACCCTGGCTCCCGACGCCATCTCGCTTTCCACGGTCCCAAGATCCTGACTAGACACCTAAGGAACTTTCTGTAACAGAGGGCACCAGAGCAAGAGAATTCCTGCCCACCCCACAGACCCCCTGCCAGCTCCCACCTCAGAGTCAATAAAATATACTAGGGAAAGCGGTTTACAGAGGAGGTAATTAGGTTTTCAGCCTGCAGCAGAAACGCAGCGCGTTCATCGGAAGTTTAAACAACAGCCACCAACAAGCGAGGGCAGAAGGCAAACTTGGAAAATGCACAAACGCGCTCTTGGGCTCGCGGAGAAGCTTGAAGAAGCCGCCAATATATATCATCTCAATAAAAAGCCGCTCTTGGAAAGCTTACATAGTAATTGAGACGGGCGCTCTTTTCTGATCTGGGTTGGCATTTCCTCATCTCGAGCTGACAGAGCCAACTCAGGAAATTGCTGGTAATATTCATCTGGGGAGCACTTTCATTAAACGTAATTCATTCGACTTTCACAATAAATTGAGTGACATCCTTACAGCAGAACCTTTTTATCCTTGATTAAGTGCTTGCCAAGCTTTGGTTTCCCACTTTATTGTCACATTCCTTCAAGCGGAGTCGTCAACATGCCAATCGGAGGCAGAAAAATGCGCGCGCTGTTTACCAAGCTCCGGGAGGGGGTTAGTGCTGACATCCAGAAAAAGAGCTGGTCGGGAACTTGACTAGTGGATAAATCAAGACTGAAACTTCCTGCACACACGCGACAGGACCAGGCAAATAGTGGCTAAGAGAATGCAGCGGGAGGCAAGAGTGCAGACTCGATTTGAGACTCTGCTGCACCGAGAAGCCGCTGACCCGACGGCTCTCGGCTGGCAGGCAGGCTCGCCCGCTTTCCCTTAATTAAAATGACGAGGACTGTTAAAGTCTTAAAATGAGATCTGAAGACGCCAACCGACATGGTTGCCCAAGAGGAGCTTTCCTGAATCGAATCAAAGCTAGACACTTTTTATTAAAAAAAAAAAAAAATCAGAAAGAATGCACACTTCCTAACTTCCCACTTGAGAGCAGGCAAAGTTTCAGAACTTCCATCGACTTGCTTTATAGGTGAGGGAGCTCAAGAAGAGTGTTATTCCCCATTCCCGAAATTCCCTTTTGACTCTTACTATCAGCACTTCACAGCAGAATTCTCTGAGGGCTCTTCTGACTCTGGAATTCCAGGCGAAGCTGACCAGCCCCTCGGTATTCCACGACTGGGCGGTTGGGGAAGGCATCTCTTTGCCAGTGCATGGCTCCTTCTTCTCCACCGCCCCCCTAGTCCACTCCCCACCCCCTATAAAATCAAAGAAGCTCAGGACAGAAAAATTCTTATTTCAAAAAGCAATATCCAAATGCTTTCATCACTCAAATGCCCTTTTGAAAATATTGTCGACAATGGTTATTACCCGGACAATGCTGTCAATTTCTGTAGTCTGCAGAAAATCTTCCCTCAGATAGAAAAGTAGGACATTGGGCACCTATCTCAAAAAAAACAACCAATTTCCCAGCCACCCGATATATTTTTCACCCAGACAACTCTTTCATTAAGGAAAAAATAGCCGTCAACAATGCAAAGCCAAATAGAAATCAACTTCGCACAGAGGAGCCATGAATTTAATGGTTTTCCAAAAAAGACCACTGAGAGAGATGGAGCAATCCTAGTTCTCTCCTAATACTAAAGGCAGCTTCCCTAAAGCTATCACTAGAAGGCCTCAGACCAAGATAATACTCCTAGAAATGGGGCAGAAATGGTGGCCCACCCAAATGCTTCCCACACACTTGGGCGAGTTGCTTTCTTGGTCAATGGAAAGTTGAACATTTCAGGAAAATGCCTATAATAGTAGCAACTTCTGTGTCCCACAGAGCTCAGGAATAAATCTTAAAACTGATGGGTTCTAAGGCTGTGCTGCTGGGGCAGAGGGTCCTCCAAAAATCTAGGCTGAATCGTGTATCTATCTAGAAGGCTTGCCTGTAGCAGAAGATTCAGGAAATGCAGTGGAAAGAGAAACTCTCAGTACAGCCTCCAAGAACTTGCCTTGATAGAAAACACTTAATAGTCACTGTCAGGAAATTTATTTTATTTTGTTTATTTTCAGGAGTAAGTTCAAATTGATTAAGTGTGCAGCTGGCTTAATCTTTAAAAGATGAGAAGTACATATACCTAGTCCAAAGGAAAGACATTGCTGGTCTCTCTCCCTCTGCTTTTTCCCCAGCTCCCATATACCTTAACAACCATCTTCATAATGAATGGAATTCACCCAAATGGTCTGGCTTTTAACAGTGCAGAGGTAGTGGTCCCATGGATACATTAATTACTCTCCAAACTCTATTTAACAATTGATGTAGAATTCACATTTTAAGGATACTCTAAATATGAGAGAATAGATGGTTCAAAATGTTGTGGCACCAGTTTAGAAAGGATTTTGAATTCCTACCTATTCTGATTTAAAAAGCAGCTCAATTATTAGCAATTTAATTCCTAGCAGAACTTGTGGGACCTCCTTTCATTAGAATAGAGCTATGGATGTTTGACTAGTCACAGTAATATTATACAATGCCTTGTCAGATGCTTTGGACTCAATTTCTGAGTAACTTTTTCATTAGCATGATGAGAAAGTGCTCATTAGACTCACCTCTTTAACTGAGAATTACCATGGGTGAGCCCCCAAACAGAATGTCACACTCTGTGGGAGATGCTCTCCTGGTGTCCTGGCCTATTCTTCTACTTGATCCAATGAGACTGACTCAAGTTAGAATCCCCGTTCTTCACAGCAAGAAACCATATTTTTCTAGCTTATTCAGTATATGCTTCAATAAAGTTAAAATGCTGTCATCCTGCTATCCCATTATATCACCATGAAAATATCCTGGAATTGGTCCAGGACTAAGAAGAGAGTAAAGATTGCAAAACTTTGTTTTTTTATTTTTAACAAGTATTGTTAAGCCATAGATTTCTCTCCAATTGAATTCAGGCTTTTAAATCTGCAATACATAACATTCAATAGTCTGAAATTTTCTTTACCTTTATTTTTACAAGTTGGTTTCCCATCCCCATGCATTTATGGCTGCAACTTGTCCTGTGGCGGATTTTGAGTATCCGAGCTAACATGCTTGAGAAGGTAACTTTGCTGGCACATATCTAATTAGCTTCCCATTAAAGTACTAAAATAAGCTTCTGTTTTGAACTATGACAGATTTGTCTCTTGAAAAAACACAAAATCCTAGAATAAGCATTCAAAGAATCCTGGGCCAAGAAACATACTTTGCAAACATGCACCCAAATACAGGCAGTTAACTGTGGCTTAGTGTGGAGCACTGACCTGCTGCAGTGTTTTCATAAGAAATTATTCTCAAATTTGGGGGTACTTAACGTATTTCTCTTTAAACAGAAGCCTAAATATTTCTGTAGGAGATATCTACACATGCCTTGCTTCCTGGACTTAATGTGGTGATTACTCCCAGGGAAACATAACTGGGATGCCATGGGCTTAAAGGGCATGGTGCACTGAGATATCAGTTAAGAGGCAAGGCATAAAAAGAGAGATGCAGTCACTTAACTAGTGGTGTGAGCTCACAAAGACAAACATTATCCATCTTCCCTGGCTTATGTCAGTTCAAGAGAAAAATAAAATAATGGTTTTGCCACTCTTTCCTTCTTTGAATGTAACTTAAATTGGCTCCTGACAATCTGTATGCATCTAGTGCAGGTTCTTACAAAGGGATGAGATCTTCCAATGTGCAGCTACAAACAAATGATCAATCCAGTTAAGTGTATCTGGTGTTTAATGAAATAGATGAAGAAAGAAGCCTTGATCACTTCTTGATCGGTTCATTGCCCTAGAGTTTTAATCAAGACTCTCTGCTTCTTTATTTGCCTAAAACTATCCTGAAGTGACTGCCCAATTCACCCTTTTAAATTCATTTCCATGGTAGAAGTCAGCTTTTTGCTCCTCCAGGAAAATAGCCTGGAATTCTGCTGGCAAATATCCATAGGATTACATCCCTGGAAATACTGCCTTGGGTCACAGCCATCAGCCTTTAGTTTTTGTGGTGCATGTGGTTTCTAATCCCCGACACACAAAACTACTTTAGATTGGAGAGAAAAGAATGGACTTCTAAATCGCCTTCTCTATTTTATTGTTCACATTTCGTATTGTTTTGAATGAAATTGGAAAAATTGTCTCCTTTCTCTGTATTGCCAAAAGGCATTCAGGTAATGAAGTCTGTAACTAAACGGTAATTGAATCAGCATAATTTGCACACTGAATGGTTTTCAAATGCTCCCAGTTTACAATTAAAGGAGAATTAATGCGCTTGTTGTTGAGAACGCAGCGCATTAGAATAAATCCAGCACTGTTGCTGTAATGAGTGGAAAACGGTTTAACTGCCAACAAACACATTTAAAATTTAACACAACGTATTGATTTCACTTCTGCTTTTGATAGATTATTTTCCAGACTATCGAAATACTTGCTCCAAGAAATAAACTGCACCATGGCCGCAAGACCTTGCCGTGTGTGTGCACAGCCCAAGGACGTAAGAGCAGTCCTCAGGTTCAGGTCATGCGTAAAGCTATGCAGAGGAAAGGGGCAGGCAGGTTACTTTGGTCAAGGGAATCGTTAATATTCCTCCCCTGTCGCTTTCACTTTGCATTCCCTCCCATCTCTCTAAAAAAAAAAAAAAATTCTATATTTCCTCTAGCCAAACTTTCTGCCCGCCATCTATGGCCTCTCAATGTCAGTGGGCTTACTGAACACAGGTGGGGGCGAAAATGATTGAAGATGGGAAATGGGAAGGACACTTTTTGCATCCCCCAGCGTTCCAGCGGAGGAAGGCACAGGCTTCGGTGACAGAGTTAGAAAGGCTGTTCTTTTAGATTGGCTGCCCCTGCTTTCACCTGTTTACCCCAAGGTGTCCTGTGGGCGAGGACACTGATGCGCAGCGCCCTCTGGCGTCCGCGGCTGCTAAGATCAGGCGATAAAGGTGCAAAGACAGGCAACATTGAGGGTTCTTGGATAGAAGCTGAAATCGGTTAAATACACATTCGTACACACCCATATATACATATACTCACTCACATACACAGAATTCACACAACTCGCAGCTTTTCAGTCACTTGCACCACGGCAACGGCGGAGAAACGCTGTCAATTGTAGGGGTGGCAATTCTTCCAGGCTTGTGGGTTCTATCTATGGCTCTTGGGATTGAGGGGCTCCAGTACCACCTCCAATCCCGTTTCTGTGGACCCATCAGGGAGCTCAGGCTGCCCTAGAGCCCCTCACCCCTAGACAGAGCACCCCGAGCCCTCGGTGCGCTCTCGCGGCTTAGGATGGGCTGTGGAGGTCTGGGCACTGAGCACAACTTCACCAGCAGGGCACAAGTGTTTTCACGCCAGAAGCCAGACATGAAATATCGAACTCTCCTTGGCTCCACAGGGCACAAACAGCTCCCAATTCACCTCAACAAAGCGCTTCAACCAGGAGCTGAGTTCCAGCAGTGTACAAAGTCCAGCCCCCCGGGAAACTCTGCTACTGAAGGACACGGACCGTGGCTTTGTTTAGCACTGTCTCTCTGGCGACAAGGCCTACCATTCCCTAATAAAGGACTAGTCACTGGAGATGGGATTTAGTTATTTGGTGAAAAGGAGAGGTCGAGACAAGAGGAAGGTGGACGTGTCTGCTGGAGTATCTCTGACCTAACTCCGATTGCTTGCGTTACTCCTGATAGTTAAACTTACCCTGTCGGAACCCTTACAAGTCAAAGAAAGTTAACTGCGCTTCTTTGTGTGTTTCCTCTCCAAATTGGGGAAGTGCGTGGGTAGATTGACTTTTAAAGTCACTTGGGCAGATTTGTGCTTTCCACAAATCCCCCCACCACACCCTCACTTCCTTTCGTTTAAACTCTGTGCATGAGCTACTGAGAATTCCTGCCCTCCACTCCTCATTGCCCTCTACCCCATAAAACACCCCATCGCACTACCTCCTTGGGTTTAAGGTGTCTAGGGCGCCCTAGCCGCTTTCCAGAATCACGCGGAAGAGACTGGGAGACTGGAGCAGAAAATGGGGATGGAAACCCCTGAAAATCCCACAGGAATCCGGAGACCAGCTTGCCAAAGTTGCTCCAACACAGCTGCTAGGAAGCTGCTCTCGCTGAACTGGCGGCGTGACCCTCCTCCCGCGTGCCCCGGGTTTCCTTGCCTCCTGGCCGGGGTAGCAATACGAAGGCGCCGGACCCGCCAAGACTTACCAAGTAGACGGTGGGCTGCAGGAGAAGAAGCACGTACCAGCACGCAGGCTGCATTCTCCCGCGTCTCAAACTTCCTTGGCGGTGCCTTCGCTGAGTCTTTGTTCCTTCAAAAACATAGATCCACCTGACATCCACTTTACAGAGCAAGGAGCGCTCTCAGCAGCCTAGATGCAAATGAAATTAGACAACCCATGACCACGCAAGCAAGGTTAGGCTTGGCGATCAAGCAGGGAAAGAGGGTCGTGGCGTGGAGTGGGGGACCAAAAAATATACCAGAAGGTAAGGTACAAAAAATTGAAAAGCGAGTAAATCCAGCGCCTGAGATGAGCAAGCGCGCGGTCCGCAGCCTGGGAGGCTGGCGGGCCGGCGGACCAAAGGGAGGGTGAGGGGCTCCTTGCACCCTGCGCTCCTCGGGTGCGAGTTCCCAGGCGGTGGAGCCCACTGAGGCGCGTGCAGTATGGTTCGGAGCCCGCCTTCTCTGGCAGCGAGATCTGCCCTAGTGTTTGGTGGCCGGGCGGCTTGGACTAAAGGCGGCGGCTGGTTCTTCGCCAGCTCTGGCAGTGCTCACACACGTACACACCAGCAGAGAGAGATAGAGAGGAAAGATAAAGGGAGAGACAGAGATTGAGCGAGGGGGGCCCTGTGAGAGGAAGGGGTAAGTAGAACTGACCACGATTAAGTGCTGGGTATCTCAACACGTTCGGTGAAGTGGGGGTGGGGAAAGCGAACGCAATTTGCATACGGGAAAACAGGGCTCAGTTTACCCATTGGAGCCCCCGGCACACACAAAGATACACAGGAATGTTCACAGTCACATCTCTAGCACTACTTTTTTTCGAGACCAGGGGCACAGCCAGTCGCTAACTTCTAGAGAAGAAGCCTCCTCCCGGCTGTGAGGGTCACCTGCCAGGCATGTTCTCTTCCCCAACCAGCTCCCCTCCCTGTCCCTTCCTCCTGCCCACCACCCCGCTCCAAGGTGTCCCCTTCGGGAACAGTGGAGGCGAAGGGTACGTACCGCACAGGACTTGGGGCGAATCCGGCGAGAAGGGACCGCTCTGGGCAGGCTCCATGGAGAAGCTACTCGGGCCTGGCGTCTCCGGCGCCCCGGACGTGCCCTCCCAGGCGCTCAGTCTCCATGCTCGAGCGCAGACGGGTCCGGCTGCCTGGTCCAGCCTTGGCAGAGTCGCCGTCCCAGTGCCCGAGTCGCGCTCTGGACTGGTTCCACCACCTCCCCAAGGCTTGGCACAGTTGGATTCACGGTGCAGGAAACTTAAGAGGCAAGAGAGGGAGGGAGGAGTAGAGGAGGAAAGAGAGGAAGACAGAAGGGAGGGAGAGCAAGAGGGAGGGAGAGAGGCGGATGCGCCGGGCTGCTGCACCGGACGGGCTGGGACTGCCTGCGCGGGCACCGGGACGCGCAGCCTGGGACTCGGCTTCCCACAGCTGCCTGAGGATGGTGGAAATGACTTAATGGGAGGAGATTGGGCAAGTTCTCTGGACTTGAAATTGAGAGATAAGACCCTGGCCTTTCGGAAGAAAAGAGAACCACACGGCAGGCGCAAGCAGTCCGAGTTTCTGAGGAAGGGGTGGGGCGGCAAGAACCTGGGGCCTGCGGCACTGGGAGCAGCGGGACCTCTACCCGCGACGCTGGGAAGCCCGGGAGCCCGTCCCAGTGGCGTCTCGGGCGCCGTCCCTGGTGCTGCCCGGCCACCCGGGGACGCTCTGGAGCGCGCTGGGTTTCCGGCCGCCGCGGTGGTCGTGGTTTCTCCTCAGAGCCGCGGTTTGGCACGCCTACCTTCCTGACACGGACAATTACTTTGGCACGTGGGTGAATGATTCCTCAAAGACCAATTAGTGCCCCGTGTAAACAGATCCCGCTCTCAGGCTCTCGCGGGCTGAGCCCACAGGGACAAGTGGCTCCCGCGGCGTCTTCGGTGGCCGCAGCGCCCCCTTCCCGGGGGGCGTAGGGAGAACGTGCAGTCCTGGGGAGTGGCGGGAAGAGCAGCAGGGAGTAGCGTAGGGCGGGGAAGGGCGCGGGAGGGTGCAGGGCGCCCCTGCCAGCCTCGAGCGCCCACGCGGGGAGCCTCCGACCTGTGGCTGCCCGGCCGGAGGCGGGGGAGCCGCGGAATGCCAGCCATTCAGCTCGAGACAGCCGAGAGGACTGGGCGACCTTGGGCTCTCGACTCCTCGACTCCTCGCCGCCGGCTGGGCTGAGCGTGAAGGAGGAGGAGGAGGAGGACAGGAGGATGCCTGGAGCCGTCACCACCTCCCTCGCTACTGACACCTCCCACTCAGCCAGCGTCTCCCCGACCCGGCCTCTGTGCTCCGACTCTGGCTGTCTCTGTCTTTCTCAGTCTCTCCCTTACTTTCCCTATTACTCAGTCTTTCTCGTTCCCTCTCTCTGTCTCCTTCCTCTGTCATTCTTGTGGTCCATGTCTCTGTCCCTCAGCATCGTTCTGCCTTTTGCTGCCCTTCTGTGTGTCTCATTCAGGATTTCTGAATAGGTTTCTGTTTATCTGTGCCTCCACCCTGTTCCAGCCATTCCCCCTCAGACCCTTTTGTTTTTGGTTTTGTTTTGTTTTCCACCCTTTCCAGTGTACAACCAACAGAGCAGCTTCACCAGTCTCAGGAGAGAGCCAGGACCAAGCTCTTCTGGTGGGTTGGGGTTGCCAGTGCTTCTGGAGCCTGCTTAAATTCGGGCCACAATTAGAAGCCCAGATGAGGGTATCTCTTCCCCAACCTTGCCCGTTGCATCTCCACGCCTGCCCTTCACTGGAGCGTGGCCTGGGGTATGCACATTTCCATATTAATCTGTAGGAATTGTACAGGAATTTATCTCAGAAACCTGAGTTAGGGAGGCCAAAATCTAATTGTGATATTTAATGAGTCTGGAGTGTCCTTTCCTCAAGTGTGGCTGTGGATACTCTGGCAGGTCTGGGCCTAGATACAATGTATGATCTAGACAAGAGGTCCCAGGGCAACCACAGGCAGAATTCCCCTGGATGATACAGACCACTCCTCAGACAAGGCAGTGACAATCTGCAGAACCACCTTTTCCTGCAGCGGAGGCAAGAGGAGCCCCACTGAGACCTTCACCTGCAATCAGATCTCCATAGACCTCTAAATTAGATCCCCACTATAGAACATAGGTGCCAGCACTTTGAGGCCTACACTCTCCCTTCCAGGTAAAAATAGCTCTTTAAAGAGCAAGCTCTTCTAATCTCAAAAGTTGTACTATTGCTGTGACCTCCTGGAATTCATTGGGGCATATGCAGAGTAAGGCAGTGAAGCACACCTTCTAACTGGGTCTCTGAAAATCCACTTTAGAAAAATACACATGTACATATAGTATAATTGCAATGTTGCCTTGGCTATTTTCACTTACCAGCTATTTCATGTTCTTAAAAACTTTAAAGAAGAAAAATTAAATTCTTGGGGCACCCATATCTGAGGCCAACTGGTCAAAGTAGGGGCCAGAAAAGCTTAGTTTAATTCCATCCTCTAGGATTCATGAGGCCATCCTAAAATTTATTCCTATTTGTACAGGAGTTCCCAGACCTGTTAGACTGAAGTACAGAGCTGGGGCAAATGTTGCCTGCCTCTACGTGGATGCCCAAGCACCATTCTGTCAGAGTTGAACTTCTGTCTGACCTTTGAGAAAATGAGAAAGAATCAGGCTAGTGTTGGAATATGCCAAGTTCTTTTCTAAGCCTTACTTTAAAAACATTCTGCTTCTAGTGCCATTTAGCCTTAAAAGATTATTGCTTGTGAAATAGAAAGATGATCAGAGACCTTAAAATCTCTGTCTGAATGGGACTGATTATTTAAGAAAAGCGCCACAGGCACCTAGTAATGGGAACTGGTTTGACACTTTGTTCTATGACACAGGGTGCCAAAGAGCTTTTTCTGTTAATGACTTGAGATCTTCTGCCCAGATAGTCAACCCTCACTGGATCCTATGAGACACTTGGCCTGGTATATAAAACAGTGGTGGATTGTCATTTTTTGTATTTCACAGAGGTCTTCATTTCCTATGATACTCAACCAGAAAAGGACACTGAGCTACCATGTAACAGTGAAAATCTCATCATCATTTCTGCTAAACCACTCGTTTTAATAATATAATACTGGGGGAGAGGTGGGCAAGGATGGCTCATTCACCCTCCTTTTTTCTTATTGTTTGTTTTAAAGAGAACAATGGAGCAACAGAAGCATGATTTTCTTACATTTTTCTGTTTAAAGTAGTATCCTACTCTAAAATGCACTCTTAGAATACATGAACAGTCAGCTTCACTGAGCAAGAACAAGACTGTGATTACCTTAGGAAGTATAGTGTTTGTAGCAATTTTTACAGTCTTTACTCATGCTGAAAATTCTTTCAGAAATACTGTTTCCAAACTTCATGTGCAATGCCACTTAATACACATATAAACTTAGTATGAATGATAACCACTGTAAAACACAACCCTCAGCCATCTGCTTTTCCCCATGTCTACCTGGTCCAACCTGAAATGAACAGTACAAAAAATAATATAGATCTTTGTCTCCAAGAAATATATCTTTAAAGGGTTAGAATGGGCTGCATCAAAAAGAAATAGTGATATTAATTTTCCTGAAAGTTAAAAGCAGAAGAAATTAAAATCAGAATCTTTTGACATATACTGATAGTTCTGTTAGATGTAATTATCTGTTTTGGTTTGGTTCATTTGTATGATTCTCTTTTTTGGCAGCAGAGTGGGAAGGGAGGGGTTGAAGGTTTGAATAATCTTGAGGCTGGAGAGAAGGAAGGCAGACAGAGACAAACTCTGAGTTCTACAAAACTTTGTCCTAAAATGAACCTGTCTTAAAACACCTGAATATCATCACATTTTACCCAAAATCCAAGTAAAAACAGAAAACTGTTGTTATGAAGCACCCCACTGTGGTCTTGCTTAAGCTTCAGGCCAAATTATATCACTTTGTACATATACTACATTGAACCTATTTTTTTTTCCTAATAGTGTTAGAAAACTTATAAAGACGGTATCATCCTTCTGCCCTTACCTCAGTAACACCTGGCATTTGCATGTAGTATATCCCTGGGAAAGCACGTAAATATTCCCCTGGCCTCAGTACCCTCCTCAGTGTAATGCGGAAGTAAGGTTAGATGATGTTTTAAATGCTTTCCAATTATAAAATTCTTTTATTCTACCTTTATGGTTGAATGCAAGTTTAAAAAATTTACCTGCTTCCCAAAAAGCAATTGTATACTGCATTATGATTTTCAAAGATATTAACATTTTAAATGAACATTCTTTTTTAGTGCATTTCAAAGATTTTTAGTCAAGTGTGTTTATAGGTTTGAGCAAAAGACTTTTTTCTGCGTTTCTTCCCTGCTCCACCCTCATAACCTTTCCTCTAGGTCAGAGGTTAACTCTATTGTATTAAATCATATCACTTTTTCATGTAAATTGTTCTGCACGTTTTTAATGTTGCTGATTTATGAGAATCTACACTTAAAGTAGCACCCTTATTATACTTATGAATATTTGTTAGAAAAGATCTAAAGGTGGGCTGGGCACTGTGGCTCACACCTGTAATCCCAGTACTTTGGGAGACCAAGGTGGGTGGATCACGAGATCAAGAGATCAAGACCATCCTGGCCAACATGGTGAAACTCCATCTCTACTAAAATACAAAAATTAGCTGGCCATGGTGGCGCATGCCTGTAGTCCCAGATACTCGGGAGGCTGAGGCAAGAGAATTGCTTGAACCCAGGAGGCAGAGGTTGAAGTGAGTCAAGCTGAGAGAGCACCACGGCACTCCAGCCTGGGCGAGAGTGAGACTCCATCTCAAAAAAAAGAAAAAAAAAAAAAAAAAAAAAAAAAAAAAAAAAAGATCCAAAGCTATTTCCACTACTTTTGCAGAATTCTTAAACATCACTCAGGAATACTAAAAAAGCCCCTGGCCTCTCCAGTACCCCAATATATTTTGCTAGTGGAAGGAAGGATTATTTGCAAAGTGATTTTTACCAGCCTAGAATATTTGGTATTTGAATGTAGTAGAACTTGGTTAATAACTATGAAGCATGTGTGCTAAATTACCTTTACAAGGATGCTTTAATAACAAGATCACTGGACTAGAGAGAAAAAATAGCCGTCAAGCTTTGGAATTAAAAAAAAAACTAAAGGGAATCAAAAAGCTTTATGTGAAGGCATTTTCTTTTTTAAAGGTAATTTATATGCTCAGTCTTTGTATCCACATTTCATTTATTCCACTAGGTGAAGACAGAGCGTTCTCAAGGTAGGGTAGTTTTAATTATGCTCACAAACTTTAAAAAGAGAATGAACAGAATCAGAGAAATTAAAGAAAGCCAGCATTTAAAAGTCAGTTGAATGTAAAAGATGGAAAGATTGGGGTCATCGCCCAAAAATCATAATTAAAATTTTTAAAAATATTATGACTAAGCAAACCTTTGCATTATAATCTCATTACAGAAATTCTTTATGATGATTCCTCCAGAGATTATTAATTGACAGTTCCCTAAAGCAGAATCATTAGAGACAAAGAACTTGATAACCAATGTTCTGTTAACAAAGCAAATACAGTATCTGCTTTCAGCCAGAAAGAACACTGGGACTCTCAACCACGTAGGGATGGAAGAAATTATAAGGACAAAGGCTACAAGCTCTTTGCTTATCAGAAGATGAAAATGAGTCTGTAAATGCATAGTTCATCACCATAATCTAAAGTACCTAGATATTTTGAAACATACATGTTTTTGCAGCTTTTATCCTGATTTGGCAATATGAATACATCACTCTAAAACAAGATGACTTATACAGGCATGGAACAAAGAGCTGCTTCAACCCAAATATCATAGTGTCACAGTGATAACAGTGTTTTGGATCAGATACCTTTTAAATAGAAGCTTTCACAGGGATGCGACAAACCTCTCAATCTCCCTTTTTAATATCAAATTAATGAAAACAACTATACCAGAATTTCACCATAATTAACTTCAGGGGTCATGCTATAAAAATCACATAATATTACATTTTTTCTGCTTCTTTTAGTTTCAATAATAAAATGCTTTGGATAAAGTTCAAAGCAAAATAGTGTAACATGAAATTTTATATTAAGTGGATGGTAATTTCTGAAAGCTCCATAGTTTTCAATAGAGCAATGGCTACCAATTACCAAGGGCCAGGCATATGCCAGGAACCATACCCTGTGTTTTATTTCTATTATTCCACTGTATCCCTAGTAAGTCTATAAGCATCAATCAGCAATTTGGTTTTAAAAAGAAACTTCTCAGGTTAGATGAGAAGATCTCATTCACTCTCATCTCCACAAAGGCTGACTTGAAAATCTTAGAATCATTAGACCATTAATGTGTACTCCCTCCAGTAACTGTTTCCATGATTTTAGTTTCAGTGCCACCATTCTCTCTCCAAGTATTTTAAATAATCTACTACCATTCCTTCTCAGGTTATCTGTGCACTAATCTTCCTACATTAAACATTGGTGCTACTCACAGCTCCATCAATAACTTTCTTTTCACTCCTACTAGACAAACCTGTCTAGTTCCATATTTGTATTACATATCAACATCCAGTGGCCATCAAGTTCATAAAGTCCATTTCTGATACCTTTCTTGGTCTGAATATTCAATTGCCATCACGTCCACATAGATGAGGTTCCTAAAATTAATATGCCTAAAACAAGACAATTTATGTCACTACATTACACATATATCCTGTTAGTTGGTGTCATACACTGTGGAGTTCTCCCCTTATAATGAGGCTAAGCGTATGTCCTTTGCCAAAATATCTCATGGTAGAATGGAGAAGTATACCTCCCCATATATACAAAGCCTGGGACCTGAAATGAAAAAACACATGAAGACCAGAGCCTGACCTGGATCTGGAGCATAGCCACCAAGCTGACCTGCAGTCCTGCAGATCCAAACGTGAGAAGGAAATGTTTCCTCTTTAACTGTTAAGATACGGGGGTGGTTTTGCAGCATTATCACAACCAAAGCTGACTAACTGATGCCACTAATATACTGGAAAACTTAAGTACCAGATTTTCTTATGTATTCTTTTTGGTCCTCCACATCAAACATAAAATTACCAACACTTTTTTATTTTATTTCTAATTATCTCTTATCGCCTCTCTTCTCTGCTCTAGCTCCTGCTCCTGCTCCTGCTCCTGACTCAGGCTCATATCATTAGTCACCTGGGCTATAGAAATAGTCTTCTCACTGATCTCCCCTCTTTTCAGCTTCTATCTCCATAAATATGCTCTCCTCCGTGTTACCTGAACAATAGAAACCAAAATGTTCCCACATTACACACTTGTTTAAATCTCCTCATAAACTCTCCACTGTTTACACAATCAAGTCCAGCTCCCTAGCTCAGCACACAAAACCCCTTGTGAGCCGGACTCTGTCCGCTCCATTTTTTTCTCCTTCCACCTGGCCCCTCCTCAATTACGTGCTTCACATTCATCAGTTATCTATCCTTAGAGTTTTCAACACATAACTGTATGTCTCAACTTGGAGCCTCTACACCTTTCCTTTGCTTTAACTCCTCTCAATTCAATCAAATTTCTCGTCTTCCTACAACCTCTCCTCAAAGACCACCTCTCATCCTTTCCACTTTTCTCAGAGACTTGTGCACTAAAACATGTTCCTAAATTTTGCACCATGCTGTTTAGACATGTATCTTCTCTACTCGACAGTGACATTCAGTTTTACACCCCCAGCCTTACCTTGAACTAGATTGAGCTGAATGTTCAGCCATGCTCAGAAAGCTCAGTGTCCAGAAAACAGCCTAATGTACCCTGCAGCAGGAGAGCATATCATAGCCTCTGGAACAGCAAGTCCTCATCTAGGAAGTTTTCAGAGAGTGCATAGTTGGAGAACGTTTTCAGGCAGACACAAGCCAAGTGAACTGAGCAAAAGGAACCGTACTAGAGTGGGAAGTTTTGGCCAGAAGGCACGAGCTCCTTCATCCCCAGTATCCTCAGAGACTTCTCAGAATCAGGAACTGAATGGAAAATTTGGGCTGAATGGGTTACTTAGGACTGATTCATTAGTCCAGAGCCAAGTATGTGGTGATACCAAGAAGACCGCAATGTCCCTAAATTCTAGCTCACTCTGCACAGGTACACCCCAAATCCTATCTTACAGTTCATTTGCTTCACCATTTATTAGTATCTTACCCCACAGTTTGTTAAAACCAGACCTCACCTTATCACTCTACCTTCAGGAACAGATGAAACAGGGAAGGGAGATGGAGGGAGAAGAGGTAGAGGAAGGACTGTGCATACCATTGTCATAACGACCACCAACTCTGGACCTGGGAAAGGGAGCTAGCCATGCCCAGAGAAAAACAACACTAGATCTTAGAGCCCTGGGCTTTTGAATTAACCTGACTGATACCTGTTTAATAAAACCACTCTTTCTAGGTCTCTTTTCTACATCTGTGACAGTTTCCTCTTATCTCCTGTGCTGGCTTTTCCCACTAACCACTCCCAGGCAGACAATTTACCCTCCAGCCCACCCCTTTGATTTAAAACTACAGGCTAATATCTCCATCTGCCAGAGGAAGTCTTCATTCAAATGCCTGCCATTCTTTGATATAAAATGTTCAATGGTAAACTAGACAACACCCCCAATACTGTACTCCACCGCCCCACCCCAACACACATCTTCCTCTTCACAGCCCCCATGACTTTATTTGTGGCACCCAAACTGTCTATGCACCTTTATACCTCAGAATTAGTCCGGTTATTTTTGTATGCATCTCATAGACCAGTCAGGCACATTGTCTCATCAAGCCATCCTTCAGAACATCTCTTGTATTCAACTCCTTGCCATCACCCTAGAGAAGACTTCATCATTTTGTATGTGGACAAACATCTTATGACTTATTTTCCAATTCCTAGCTAATTTCCTAATTAGTTAGGAATGAGCACTGTAGTAGTAAGGACTATAATGGTACAAAGGTCTTGTCCATCTTTGTACCCCCAGCACTTAGTGTGATGCCTACTGCACAGTAGATGCCCAATAAATGTTTACTCAATGGGTTGATCAGTTCCTTATACTACCCATAGATTATCACTTACACAACATATTTGCCCTGTTACTCCCCGGTACACACACAAAAGATTTCCTTTTATCTTCCCATGTCTAGAAAAAGGTTTTTTTATGTATTCATTAATTCTTTCCAAGAAATTATTTATTCAAGAGAATTTTCCCTCAAAAACATGGTAGGCAAAATAGAGAAACTCAAAGCTTTTCTGGTTGAATCTAGGGTAAAATGTTTATGTCCATACCTATAGGATTTCCCATCTTACCTCCTTTCCTCTCTCACATCCCCAAGCAAACCTAGAGCTAGAAACTATCCTAAGATACCCTAAGACAGAAATTCCCAAACATTAGTTTGCTTAATTTCCACCTGGAGGGTTTATTAAAATGTACATTATTAGGCCCTACTTTAGATTAGGATTTACTAGTCTGGGCTTTGACCCTTAAAAGGATGCATTTTTAACAAGCATCCAGGTGATCTGTGAAGATTGTCAGAAGAATATACTGTGAGAAAACTTATCATAGAAGGTGATAGATTGGAATTTAAAAACTCCATCTCACAGAATGATATTTGAGCCCCTTGAGGCAGACATTAAGGTCTGTCAAAGTCTGCTATTTATCCCACCCATCAAGATTTAATAACATGGATACATTAATTAGCTTGATTTGATCATCACATGATGTATACATACACAATTGTCCTTTGATATCCACAGGGAATTGGTTCTAGGAACCCCCCTACCCCCAAAGTCCATGGGAGCTCAGGTCTCTCATATAAAATAGTATAGTATTTGCACATAACCCATGCACATTTTCCTGTGTACTTCAGATCATCTCTAATTACTTACAATACTTAATACAATGTATGTGCTAGGTAAATAGTTTTAATAATGCATTGATTTTTAGATATGTATTTTTTATTGTTGTATTGTTAATTTTTTTTCCAGATATTTTCAATTCTCTTTTGGCTGAATCCACGGATGCAGAACGTATGGATGTAGAGGGCCAACTATATTATAAAGTCATGTTGTACTCCAAAAATATGTACAATTATTATTCGTTAATTAAAAATAAAATATATTTTTTAAAAACATTTAATAACAAGTACACCCAAGAACATTTGCTTCTGTTTATTGCCCCATTGCCCTCAATCATATTAATATGAGGCTTGATTTAAGTTGTAAGTTCTTTCTTTTTTTTTTCAGAGTCTCGCTCTGTCACTCAGGCTGCAGTGCAGTGGCACAATCTCAGCTCACTGCAACCTCTGCCTCCCGGATTCAAGCAATGCTCCTGTCTCAGCCTCCTGAGTAGCTGGGACTACAGGTGCATACCACTATGCCTGGCTAATTTTTTTGTATTTTTAGTAGAGACGGGATTTCACCATATTCATCAGATTGGTCTCAGACTCCTGACCTCAGGTGATCCGCCCACCTTGGCCTCCCAAAGTGTTAGGATTACAGGCATGAGCCACCATGCCCGGCCGTCAAATTCTTTCTTATGCAGCTTCCCCCTAACTAGAATGCTCTTCTCCCTCCACTTCCTCTTCCAAATGCAGCCATTATTCATCATCTGGAACAAGGCCTTCCTCACTGAAGCTTCCCCCATCCATCCATCCATCCATCCATCCATCTATTCAATGCAAATTTATTGAATAAGCAGTGGTTCTAGGTACTGGGATATAAAAGTGAACAAATAAACACAAATCCTAGACCTCAAGAGTGTATATTCTAGTGCAAAAAGACTGACAAGCAAACTGTAAGGTAAGATAAAATATGTAGTAAGTTAGATGGCAATAAGTTCCATGGAGAAAATAAAGAAGGGAAGAGAGAGAGAATGGTAGGACTGAAATGCAGAAGCAAGTTGAAGTAGAGTGGCTGAGTATAGTGACAAGCAAGTACAGATGGAAGGAGGTGAGGAAGTAGACAGTGTGAATACGTATTTGGAGTAAAAGCTTTTCAAGTGGGGGAAGATCAAGCGAAAAAAGGTGAGGTAAGAATATACCTTAAACATTAGAGAGACAGCAAGAATGCCAATTTGTCTGGGGAAGAACAGGCAAATTCCTGGTGAGCTAGGAAGAAGTGGCAAAGAGCTGACGTCAGAGGTGACAGACTGAGAAGCACGTGAAGGGGACTGGAAGGACTTGGCCTCACAAGTCCTTGCGGGATACCTTTACATGGGGCAGAGAAGCATGTCCTGACTCACATTTTAACCTACTATTATAGATTACTGTGTCAACAACAGCCTGAAGCA
Source organism: Cebus imitator (assembly GCF_001604975.1). NCBI lineage: Eukaryota > Metazoa > Chordata > Mammalia > Primates > Cebidae > Cebus > Cebus imitator. Next base: position 6,014,369 of record NW_016107352.1, on the reverse strand, counting down.
GTGCAAGAGCAGCAGTCAGGAGGTTACTGCAATAGCCCAAACAAAAGGTGATGGTGACTTCGTGACATGATTGCAGCAGAAGTTGTGAGAAATAAACCAATTCTGGATATATTTCAAAGGGAGAGATGGCATGATTTTCTGACAGATTGAATGTGGAATGTGAGAGACACTGTTGTCTCCAAGGTTTTCGTCCTGAAGATCTGAGAGAATGCAAGTCACCATTAATATGAGGAAGACTATGGAAGAAGAAGGTAGGTAGAGGAAGAGAAGAGGTCAACAGCTCAGTTTGAGGTATGTTAAGTTTGAGATATGTATTTATTGGACATCCATGTGGAACTACTGAGTATTGTAAGTTAGGATTCAGGAAAAATGTCTGTGCTGGAAGCATAAATTTGGGTATTATCAGCATATAGGTGGTATTTGAAAACATGACATCATCATCAAGGAAATCAGTGTAGAAAAGGGAGGAAAGAGCCCTGGAGCACTCAAATGTTAAACAGTTGATGTGGGGAAGTGGGGAGGACACAGGAAAAAAAAACTGAGAATGAGCAAAGGCTGATGCAGGTGGAGGCCAAGAAAGAGGACTTAGCAATCAAATCAAATGCTTCAATAAGTCAAGTAAGATTAAAAATGACTAATTAAAAAATTTGGAAGTCTTTGCAGACCATTGACAAGAGCAGTTTCAGTGAGTAGATAAAGGGAGAGCTGGAATGGAATGGACCAGAGAATATGGACCACTCTTTCAGGATGCTGCTTTTATCCTACTCAATTTCCTTCTTTCTGAGTTTCTGTACTATCTATGACCAGTCTGACTGCTTGGGCATTTTATGATCACCCTCAGTGATACTTAACTTTTAATTGTGTTTATACCTTCTTTCCAACTAATCTGGAAGCTTTTAGTGGAAAGAATCAGTATTTCCTTTCACACCTGCAACACTCCCCTCCGTGCTATGCACAATTTTGTGCCCATAATGAGTGTATTAGTCTGTTCTCACGTTGCTATAAAGTACTATCTGAGACTGGGTATTTATAAAGAAAAGAGTTTTAATTGGACCATAGTTCCACAGGTTTTATAGGAAACATGACTGGGGTGTCCTCAGGAAACTTACAATCATGGTGGAAGGCAAAGAGAAAGCAGGCATGTCTTACATGACTGGAGAAGGAGGAAGAGAGTGAAGGGGGAGGTGCTACACCCTTATAAACAGCCAGGTCTTGTGGTAACTGACTCACTATCACGGAAACAGCAAGGGGAAAGTCTGCCCCCATGACCCAATCACCTCCCACCAGGCCCCTCCTCCAATATTGGAGATTACAATTTGGACATAAGATGTGGACAGGGACATAAATCCAAATCATGTCAATGAGTATCCAAAAATACATGGCAAACCAAATAAATACTTCTCCAGTGACTTTCTCTGCCCCTTTTCCTAGCTTTTAACTACTTTAAGCAATTTGTAGATTAAATTTCTGTTCTTCAATTTGACATTTAAGGACCTTCATCAAATGGCCCTACCCAAAATTTGTCTTTTAGTACTTTCTTATATAGCCCTCTGCTTTAATCGGGATATTTTATTCACTTTATAAAAAAGGGGCTGCTTATTTTTACATATTATTTAAATTATGATACTAACATTTGGAAATTCTTCATTCAATCCAAGGGCCTTTGTTCTCTTAGAAATTAACCAAGAAAGAGCTCTGATTCCATATTTGGATGCTTTTTGCTTTAATATAAAGCTACCCCAGATTTTAGGTACCATATCCATGTCAACATTATAAGTATTTCTTGTGCTGTCTATTGTACTCAATAATTCTACTTTTTTATTTGTTCCTCTTAAAAAACAACTCAACCAATCTTATTACTTTTGGTTTTCTGTTTCTTCTATTCATTAACTAGCACTTTCAGGAACAATGAAAAATCAAATGAGAAATAAAGTATTACTACATGTAAAGGCATTTAATTAAGGATTAATACATGATAGAATGAGTAAATAAAGGATGGATGGATGGACGGACGGATGGGTGGATGGATGGATGGATGGACAAATGGAAAGGGCTTTACATTATACAGTTATATGATACAGCCTACATTATCCTGTTTAATCTACACAAGAGCTGTAAGGTGTGAGTAGCATACATTTAACAGGTGATAAAACAGTTTTAAGAAGTTAACCTTCCCAAAGTTATTCCAGGATACTGGAACCTAAACTTCCTATTTCAGTTCTAGATTCAGCATCCAGTTCCAAAGCTTCTAAAATCCAGTTATTTTTTTCTCTTTCCAACATAGTTGCTTGCTGGAAATAAATAAATAGGTAAAACCATTGGAATCCTAGCTCAAAGCTGTTTTCAAAGCATGTTCATTTAGAATTGATGAGATTTTGCTGAATCTGTTTTCCACTGAAATTGTAATTCTACAATTATTCTTTTCCTCCTTAATAAACTTACAGTCTCGCAACAGCTTTGTTTATTTAACTTAACAAAATATCAGCACAGCAAAGTACACAGTTCTTTAACGACTTTCTTTCCTTTTGTTTCTGTACCTCTACAAAGCTTTGTCAAACTACCACTGGCTCAAATGCTAATGGTACACAAGCTAGAAATGTACTCTGGGAATATATTTTCTCTTTGGAGTGAATGTCTTTCTGTCACATGTTCATTCTCTAAGATTTCTGAACTTTAGAGCATAAAACAAAGAATTGCTTTTTAATCAAGTGTTTTCTTGAACCTATTTGAACTCCACATCATAGACATATTTTTAAAGATGTTCTACTTACTTCCTTGGTGCAGAAACTCTTGTGCATTTTGAAAGTTTTTTTAACCATCTTAGATCATCAAGATACCATGAGAGATATGAGGGAATAATTTAATAACAGGTATCCCAACATGATTGAATCTTTCAGGATTAACAATAAAAATCTGACAATCTCATTTGCTTTAGTTTTAGCCATGGGCTCTAAGGAAAAAAAAAAAAGAGAAAAAACTAAGAAAGAAGAGTTATATGGCAACATATGATGCTATAAAGGAAATATATTCTCTAGTTAAGGCAGCCACTCAGCATCCCAAGTACCCTCAGTGTATAGCTTATATCCTAAAGTCATCTGGCCTAAAGCTTGAAGTTGTGTTGAGATTTTCAGATAAATTATGTACAAAACCAAAGTGCTATTTTTAAAATTGTCTTTGATAAAGAAATATAAAGTTGAGATAATTTAACTTAAATTTAACCACATATTAATGAATAAATTTCTTATTTTATGTAACACTAAATGCTTTTTCGTTATTTTCATGGTGAATTGTGAATCTAAAATGTAGAGGTTTTGGATTTTAAAAGCTCCTATATTTCAAAAAAAATAAATTAGACTCATGTTAATTTTGTGAGAATGATCTTCTTATTAAGATATGAAGATACTTTAGACTTTGTATCTTTAGACTACATATTTCTATATTTCAAGTCCCAGATCCACCACTTCTATCTTGTATCTTAGGTTTCAGAATTAATGAATGAGAAAGAAACTCTCCATATATTGCAGAGGAATATAACAAATAAGCTGATTGAAAAACCAGGTATATGCTTTCTTTCATCATTTTTAAAAAGAGAATAAAAATGTAATTAGTTAACCCTGCATACTATCCTCTCTTTTGCCAAACCTTAATTAGGTTCTGGGAAGTGGATACCCTCAATGAAAATGAACAAAAATAGCCCTCAATGAAACGATTACAAAATGAGTTTTCTCATTGAGGAGTAAAGATGAGACATGAAAAGATCAGCTTTTGCAGCAGGCATTTTTCATTCTTTTTAAAAATATGAGCAAATGGAAGATGAAGAAATAGCCTTCACCTTTCGTGTGCTCTACTATGCTCCAAGATTTACAGTGACCCTTTAAGATAAAAAATAAAAATAAAAAACCTGTACAAAATAGGATATTGTCTGTCACTAGGGAGGTGGCTATCAAGTATATTTTCCTGCGGATAATTTACAATGAGTTGGTGACTGTTAACCAGACTAAGACCATGACTTTGAGAAGCAACAAAATTTGAAAATGGGAACTTCCAAACAAAAGGATGTTGTTTCCCCAGTGTAATTTGTTTTGAAAAGTTATTGCTGAGTAAGCACTGCATACATTCGATTTCACTCATGAAAAAACTGCACTTAGATTTTTAGTAAGCAAAAAACATAGTAAAAGAGAAGGAAATCTGACCATATGCATCATTTCTAATGTAAAAATTCACATTCTTCTTGATTCCAACAATGATGTGATTTGTAAAGGGCGCTAATTGTGGTCAATTATTACAGTCCTCCAGCGCCACCTAGTGTTTTCCATATAATGCTATTAGCCCAGCTCAACTATGAAACCGAACTAAGGATTGCTTGCAGAGATAGGCACACAGCCCAAATAAAAGGAGACAAGAAGACCTCAAAGTTTGATTTTGATATCTCAGAGTCAAAGTATTTTCCACTATTTTATTTTAATACTCATAAATTGCTGAAGAGCCTTTGTTGCTTTTGTTGAACTGAGTCTTTTGCATGTTTGGGTTCATCCCATGATAAATGCCTAATTGCCATTGTTCCCTGGCAAACCCGAGTAACCATAAAGTTGACCCTGTTTTTACGAAAAGTAAGTCATTTCCATGATGGATTCATTTCAGATGGAATACCTACATATATAAGAAGCAGCAAAGCAACATGGAAATAAATGTGACCATTGGATACCTAATTTTTGTGAGCAGACAAAATTGGTTGAGCACACTCTCAAGTTATTCTTGTTGGAAATATTGGTCTCAAAAGAATGTTAAGGTGCATGTCAGCTACTTCCCCATAACCTCATTACCAAATTATAATAAAAGCATGTCTCAGACCAAATTATAACATGTATATAGACATTTATTAAATAAATATCAAATAGCAAGCAAGTAAAAAACTATACAATCTATCTTGAACTAAATAAACTCTTAGCTGTATTCTTTTTAGTGCTCCAATAACCACCCTGCATGAGAGATTCACCAGAGGCAGATGTAATAAACCTTTGAAACAAAATTTTGTTATGTTGTAATCAGCATCAGGAAACCAGAAATTATCCTAAACCAATGGCCAGACACAGGAACCGTTACAGGTAAAAATTTAGGCACCATCCCTATGGATGAAAGCTACAGACTTCTAATTTTATGATAATTACTGAAAATAGTTTTGTCATAGAGAGGAAAGGTATTCTTAAAAATGATCCACTTCAAGTGTCAAATATATTAAGTATGTCACTACTTGACACTGCCTGAGGAAACATGTACCCCTTTGTTCTTGAACATACATGAGAATGAGATGTTCTACATATATGCCTTGAGAAAATATTATATTATTCCTGCTCTGATTTACTCTCTCTCAAATCTCTTTATCAAAGTAATTCAACAACCAGAAAAATGTCTTTGCTTCTAGATAAGAAGTGCTAGAATTGGGTGAGATAAAGAGCATTGTTTAAGGAAATAGAATTGCAGTCTGGATCTTTCAAATCCAGATACACACCAGGTTAATAACTAGTTTAGTCTGCTCATGGAAAAGCCAACATTACTGTGCAACTCTCATCATGTTGCACTTGTCAGGATGAAGGGGAAAACTCACCATTTAGGCCTGAATGGTTTTTTTTTTTTTCCTATTTCAAGCCAAGTTAATAAATGAAGAAGAATCTACATTCCCTATAAAGCTGTTTCAATATCTTCATTTACAAAGGGTGAATGGTAGCCTAAATGTAACAAGATGAATTGTGATACGGCCTTGCACTCAATTCTCAAATAAATATTTCAAAAGAGACCGAAGAAAATTTACAATACAGGCATACCTCAAAGAGATTGCAAGTTCAGTTCCAACCTATCACAATAAAGGTTGGAAGAGTTTTTGGTTTCCCAGTGCATATAAAAGTTATGTTTGTGCTTAATAGACTACACTGTGGTCTATTAAGAGTGTAATGATATTCTGTCTTAAAAAGCAATATGCATACCTTAATTTAAAAATACTCTATTGCTTAAATATGCTAAAAATCATCTGGGTTTTCAGCCAGTAAAAATATTTTTGCTGGTGAGGCTCTTGCCTTGATTTTGATAGTAGCTGACTGATCAGGGCGGTGGTTCCTGCAGGTCTGACTGTGGCAGATCATACTTGTGGCTATGGCAATTTCTTAAAATAAGACAACATTAAAATTTGCACAGTGGTTCACTCTTTCACAAATGACAGAATACAATGCTATCTGCATTCTTCAAAACTGGAGTCAATCCTCTCAAATTCGGCTGCTGTCTTATCATCAGCTAAGTTTAATGAAATATTCTAAATCCTGTGTTGTCATTTCAACAATGTTCATAGCCACTTCACCAGAAGTAGATTCTATCTCTAGAAACCACTTTCTTTGTTCATCTATAAGAAGCAAGTCCTCATCAGCTCAAATTTTGAGATTGCAGCAATTCATTCACATCTTCAGGCTCTAATTCTAATTCTAGTTTGTTTTTTTTTTTTTTTTGCTATTTCTACCACATCTGAAGTGGCTTCCTCCACTGAAGTCTTGAACACTTCAAAGTCATCCTTGAGAGTTGGAATCAACTTTTTCCAAACTCCTATTGATGTTGATATTTTGACCTCCTCCCATGAAACGCAGTTGTTCTTGGTGGCATCTGGAATGGTAAATTCTTTTCAGAAAGTTTTCAATTTACTTTGCCCAGATTCATCAGATGAACTCTGAACGGCAACATAGCATTATAAAATGTGTTTTTTAAACAATGAAACTTGAGAGACAAAATTACTTCTTGATCTATAGGTTACAGAATTGTTGTTGTATTAGCAGGCAATATAAACAACATTAACCTTGTACATCTCCATCAAAGCCCTTGGGTTACTAGGTACATTGTGAATGAGCAGTAATATCTTGAAATAAATCCTTTTTGCTGAGAAGTAGGTCTCAATAGTGAGCTTTAAATATTCAGTAAACCATGTTGTAAACAGATCTTCTGTCATCCAGGCTGTGTTGTTTCATTTATAGCACACAGGAAGAGATTTAGCATAATTCTTAAGGGCCCCACAATTTTCAGAATAGTAAATGAAAATTGGTTTCAGCTTAAACTCATCAGCTGCATTAGCCCCAAAGAAGAGAGTTAGCCTGTCCTTTGAAGCCTCAAAGCCAGGCATTGACTTCTTTTCTCTAGCTTTGAAAGTCCTAGATGATATCTTCCATTAAAAAATATAGCCACCTTCATCAATTACCTTAGATAGGTCATCTGGAAAACTTGCTGCAGCTTCTGTATCAGCACTTCACCTTGCACTTTTATATCATGGACATGGCTTCTTTGCTTAAACCTCATGAAGTAACCTCTACTAGCTGCAATTTTTTTCTTTTACAATTTCCTCACCTTTCTCAATCTTCATACAATTTAAAGGAATTAAGGCCTTGCTCTGGATTAGGCATTGACTTAAGAGAATATTGTGTCTGGTTTGATCTATTCAAGCTTGTTTTGCTTTTTTATTATTCATGTGTTCACTGTAGTAGCATTTTTCATTTTCTTGAAGAACTTTTTCTTTCATTCACAGCTTACCTAATTGTATAGCTCAAGAGACCTAGCTTTTGGCTTGTCTTGGCTTTGGGCATGCCTTCCTTACTACGCTAAATCATTTCTAGTTTTTTATTTAAAGAGAGAGAGGTGAAACTCTTACTTGAGCACTTAAAGATCATTTTTAAGTTATTAATTGCCCTGGTTTTAATATTGTGTGTCTCAGGGATTAGGCCTGAAGAAAGGAAGAGAAGAAAGAAGAAGAAGAGAAGAAAGGCCAGCCAGTGGAGAAGTAGAACACATACAAGTTTATTAAGTTTTCCATCTTATGCAGGCATGGTTCATGGTGCCCCAGAACAATTGTAATAATAACATCAAAGACCACTGATCGTGGATCACCGTAACAGACATAATAATAATGGAAATGTTTGAAATTGTGTGAGAATTGCCGAAATGTGAAACAGAGACATGAAGGAAGCACATGCTGTTGGAAAAATGGTGCCGACAGACTTCCTGGATGTGGAGTTGCCAAAGCCTTCAATTTGTAAGAACAATATCTATAAAGCGCAATAAAGCAAAGTGAGATCCATACAATAAAACAAAGTATGCCTGTATTTTAGAGCATTAACAAATTTATTTTTTGAAAAATATACCACCAAAGATATAATTTTGTTTCAATACATGTTGTGTCAAGACATAAATAGTTCTTTTCTTTAGTATTTAAAAAATAATCAGCAAATTCATCAGGCAGAGCTATATAGTATAATAGGGCCTCACATAGTAATATTATTTTGCTAACTAGAATATTGAAAATGTACAAGTCTTAAGTTCTACAGTGAACATTTTTTCTCACTAACGCATATGCAAAACATTGGTCTGCATGTTGTCACAATAGGTGACTTGCTCAATGTGGCTTAAACCATGCCATAACATTCACATGTGCCTAACTACTTTACTATATTACTTTCAATGACAAAACCGCAATTACTTTTGCACCAACCAAGTATCACCCCACTTACTCTGTGAAGGACCACTTCCTCTGGATGAACCTCCAATTCTCAATTTTGAGGTTTGCTCAAATGTAGATAACCTCAACAGAATCTTAAATCCTAGAGGCAAAGGCTATAAACATCCTAAAACTGTAAGCAAAATATTGTGAATCTGTGTGTGTGTGTCCTTTTTTCTTTTCTGGAAAGTGTGCTCCATAGCTTTAATCAGATGCTCAAGATGTCCCTACTCTGACTCAAAAGACCCAAGGAGCGCTGCCCCAGGGATTTAACTAGGCTTCTCCAATTATCTTGTTATTATGGATTTTTCTATCAGAACCACCCAGCTTCCCCGACAGGACTCAGAATCCTTGAGAAGCCCAGACCTTTTTTCAGGTAAGTGCTGCCTTGGGTTTCCCAGACCTAAAGTATCAGTTTCTGTGATTAGAGCTTGCATTTGACAGAGCACAGACTCTGGAGTGAGGCAATCTGGGCCTGCAGTCTTGCTTTGCCCCTCATTCCACATGTGGCTATGATCTGAGCCACCATTTGTGGCACCTTTCCCTGCTTCTGTCCTTGCCCTTCTTCCATCCATTCTCAATGCGGCAGTCAGATCAGTCCTTTACAATGAGCCCCATTACCTGACTCCTCTGCCCCAAAACTTTTGTTTTTTCCTTAATCGAGACAGGATCTCACTCTGTCACCCAGGCTGGAGGGCAGTGGTGCTATCAAAGCTTCCCTGTTACCTGGATTTTCCAGGCTCAAGCGATCCTCCCACCTCAGCCTCCCAAATGGCTGAGACTATATGTGCACCACCACCACACCCAGCAAATTTTTACAATTTTTTTCTAAATTTTTAAATTGTTTGTAAAGACAGACTCTCCCTATATTGCCCAGGCTGGTCTTGAACTCCCGGGCTCAAGTGATGCAGGAGTTCAAGACCTCCCAAAGTGCTGGGATTAAAGGTGTGAGCTACCACACCTGGACCCAAATCTGCTAGTGATTCTCCATGTCAGGAAATAAATGGCCTCAAACATGCCTACCCAGCTCCTCCTCCCCTTCTCCTCTCCTCTCTGACCTCAGCTCCTTCCACTCTCCCCTTCCCTTGAGTTCTCTTCTCCTGCCACATCAGCCGCTCTTTCTCAAATCTAAGGACCCTTGTCTCTTAGAACCTGGGGTCTTTGCACTTCCCAATGTGCTTCTCTAAAATACCTTCCTGGATCACTCCCTTCAATCCCAGGCCACCATTTTGGAGAGGTCCTCTTGAATCCTAAATTATCTAATAACAACCCTCCGCCCCACCCCCACCCCCCGCCACACACACACATAGCCTCTGCAGATGCTCTTGGTATCTCCCTCCCCTTACTTCATCCTTCTACATTGCATCTATCACAATCTGACATATATCACTCGCTAGTTTATTTTTTCTATCTCCTTTTGTGTCTAACCAACCTTGTCCCTGCTCAATCTCTAGAACACGGTCAGCCAACTTTGTATGTAGAAGGCCAGATAGGAAACATTTTTGGCTTTGTGGGTCACACAGGTCTCTGTTGCAACTTCTCAACTCTGCTGTTATAGGGGGAAAGCAGCCATTGACAATATGTAAACAAATGAGTGTGGCTGTGTTTCAATAAAACTTATTTATTTTGAGCAGATCATAGACCAAAAATAAAGTGAAAACTATAAAGCTTTTAGAAGGAAACATAGGGGAATATTTTTACAACCAGTGAATAGATTAAAAAAAAAAAAAATTCAGCCAGAAACAGAAAACAATAGCCATAAAGGAAAAACTTAGTAAATTAGACATCATCAAAATTAGAAATGTCTGCCCATGTTAGACTGAAGAATCATGATCAAGAACATTCAAAGTAGGTTTTCTTACTTCTTTCTGTGTTTAACCACACTTATAGTTATCAATATATATTTAAAGATAAGCATGTCTGTTTTTGACTTGAGTGAAGCTTTGTTTTTTTGCAAAGCATTTTTGTTAAATAATAATAAACAGAGAAAACCATATTTTAAGAAACTTTATAAAAACAAGCAGCTACTGGATTTGGCCCAGGGGTAGTTTATAGTTTGCTGAAATCTGCCCTAGAATAATAAACTCTATAAAGACAGAGACTTCATCTGCTGTATTCACGTTTCTATTCCCATCACTTTGAAGAGTGATAGATACAAATTAGTTTCTACATAAATGTTTGTAGAATGAATTTCTGACTGTGACCAAGGTATCAGTTTCTCATCTGTAACATGAGGCGATAATGACAACTTTTAGGGTTATCAAAAATAAACAGTTCATAAAAGTATGTCACACACTAGCAGAACAAATAGATCATAGTTGTTACAATTATTCTGAACTCCTTACCTCAAGAAGAAGATGAAAAACTTGAAGATAAACAGGATTTAAAAGGAGCACAAAACTATCTATGTGAGAAAACATGAAAGGAAAACAGGACCTGTTGTTTGGAGAAAACCCCGGGGGAGGCATAGTCATTGCTGTCCTAACTTTGAAGATTATTTTGAGCAAGAGAAATTTGTCATTTACTTTTTGGCACCAAAATGGATAGAGCTAGGATCACTGGGTAAATATTATGTGGGAACAGATGTCTACTCACTGTAGGGAAACATGCCTTTTTTTTTTTTCTTTTTTGATTCTGAATGATTAAATTTTTAAAGGCAATTTTTTTCCAGCTTTTTTTTATTATTATATTTTAAGTTCTGGGATACATGTGCTGAACGTGCAGGTTTGTTACACAGGTGTACACCTACCATGGTGGTTTGCTGTACCCATCAACCCATCATCTACATTAGTATTTCTCCTAATGCTCTCCCTCCACTAGCCCCCCACCTTCTGACAGGCCCTGGTGTGTGATATTCCCCTCCCTGTGTCCATGTGTTCTCATTGTTCAACTCCACTTATGAATGAGAACATGAGGTATTTGGTTTTCTGTTCCTGTGTTAGTTTACTGAGAATTATGGTTTCCGTATTCATCCATGTCCCAGCAAAAAAACATGAACAGGTCCTTTTTTATGGCTGCATAGTATTCCATGGTGTATATGTGCCACATTTTCTTTATCCAGTCTATCACTGATGGGCATTTGGGTTAGTTCCAAGTCTTTGCTATTGGGAACAGTGCCACAATAAACATACTTATGCATGTGTCTTTGTAGTAGAATGATTTATACTCCTTAGGGTATATACCCAATAATTGGATTGCTGGGTCAAAGGGTGCTTCTGGTTCTAGGTCTTTGAGGAATCGCCACACTGTCTTCCACAATGGTTGAACTAATTTACACTCCCACCAACAGTGAAAAGCATTCCTATTTCTCCACATCCTGTACAGCATCTGTTGTTTCCTGACTTTAATGATTGCAGTTCTAACTGGCGTGAGACAGTATCTCATTGTGGTTTTGATTTTCATTTTTCTAATGACCAGTGATGATGAGCTTTTTTTCATATGTTTGCTGGCTGCATAAATGTCTTCTTTTGAGAAGTGTATGTTCATATCCTTCACCCACTTTTTGATGGGATTGGTTTTTTTTTCCATGAGCAAAGACTTCATGACTAAAACACCAAAAGCAATGGCAACAAAAGCCAAAATTGACAAATAAGATCTAATTAAACCAAAGATTCTGCACAGCAAAAGAAACTATCTCAGAGTAAACAGGCAATCTACAGAATGGGAGAACATTTTTGCAATCTATCTATCTGACAAAGAGCTAACATCCAGAATCTACAAAGAACTTCATCAAATTATAGGAAGCACTTTTTAATCACTCCTGGAGGGCAGAGGCTACATTCATTTTCTTCACCAATGTGCCTTAATGCCCCAGCCTGGGCCTTAAGGTGCACAATCAGTGTTAATTAAATGGATGAATGGGAATGAAGAATGAGTAATCTTCATAGCTAACCAAATCTGGAACAGGCTCCTTCAATTTGTGGGTTAGAAAGTTCAAAGGAAACTTTTGAACCACTTGCCAGGATGTAGCAAATTTGACATCTTAAATTACTACAGTACATTTGTCGCAACTAAAGAACTAACATCACTACTAACTAATCATCACACTTTGTTCAGATTTCACTAGCTTTTTCACTAATATTTTTCTGTTCCAGGATTCCATTCAGGATACATGAGGATGTTTAGTTGTCATGCCTCTTTGGTGCCTTTGATTGTGATAGTCTCACAGACTTCCTTTGTTTTTGATGACCTTGACAGTTTTGAGAAGGACTCGCCTGGTATATTATAGAATGTCCTTCAGTTTGAATTTGTCTAACGTTTTCCTCATTATTAAACTGAGGTTATAGGTTTGGAGGAGAAAACAGAGGTACAGTATCATTTTTAATCATATATCAAGAGTTTATACTATCAATATGGTATCACTGTTGATGTTAACATTGATCATCAAGCTAAACTAGTGTTTGTCAGATCTCTCCACTATGAAGTCACTCTTTTTCCCATCTTTTCATTCTTATGTTCTTTTGAAGAAAGTCACTATACATAGCCCACATTCAGGCGTAGGAGGAATTTAGCTCCATCTCTTGCAGGAGATAGGTCTATGTAAATTATTTGGAATCTTTCTGTAAGTATGATGTGTCTCTCTCCCCATTTATTTATTTGTTTACTTGATCAATCATTTATACAAGTATGGATTCATAAATTTTTATTTTATCTTTACGTTACAGTCCAATACTACCACTACTTTCTTTTTCCCTTATTTTTTGTTTGTTTTTTGTTTCTCATTTTGCTCTTCTTCCAGCTTTGGCCATTGGTAATTCTTTTACCTCCTGTGCTTCTGAGACATGTTCCCATCTTTTTGTTTTTTTGACTGCTTCCTTACTTTCTAACAATACAAGATTCTCCAGTATTTTCCCTGCCCCCCCCCCACAGAGTCAGCCATTTCTCGAAGGAGCCCTCATTCCTTAAATGAAAGAACTGTATGAGATACCAAGATCTGTACTCTGAGTATGATCCTTGCTAATAGGGTGTCACTGCTTCTAGATCCGCTCAGCAGGCAGAGGTAGAAAATGTATATATGTATTCTAATCCATGTAAGTGGCTTATACATATCTACAATTTTATCTGTATTTATGCATCTTTCTATTACGGGAAACATGACATCATATGGAGATTTCTGTCTCTAATTCAGAGTTGATTCACATGGTCCACTCTTGCCTCCCCCTGGCTTATCTAACATCACTCTCCTGCAGTGAGAAACCTGATTCCCATCATCCACCATTCATTTCCTCATTTGTTCAAATCCCCTATACATACATAGAAACTGTTAACCATTTCTTAACATTAGGAATTTTACATGTATATTACTATCGTTTATCTTCATAAACAATTTAAAATGCATTTCTTACCTAATAAGTGGTTTGTAACTATAATTTATAATAACTGCTTGATGTTCCATCCAGTCAGTGAACCATAATCTGCTTAACCATACTTCTATTTCTGGAAATGTAGATGGTTTCACATTCTTCACCAGTACAAAAAAAATGCTGAAATTCATTTTGTATATTCAATAAATAGGATTACTGAGCCAAACTGTTTAAGGTTTTTAATGCATTTTGCCAAATTGCTATCATAGGAAGTTGTACTAATTTAATTCTCTCCAATATTATCAGAATGGTTGTTTCACTGACACATTTTAATATTATTGTTTAAGAGAAATCTCTACAAATGGTCATTAGAGTTTAGCCTTATTCTTATTATGACAAACTACAATTTAATTTACTTGAGCCCCTAATTCTAGATATTAAATGATTGTTAAAAAAAAAAAGTTCAGCTTTTTCTACAGAATCCTGATTAAGCAATAAAAAAGTGTATTGTCTGTTGATATTATAAAGTATGTATTTCTTTTTTCCACCCTCCCCCCATATTATAAAGTATTATTCTTATTAATAAGTCTCTTGAGAGAATATGCTTCTGCCTCTAAGACTTAGTCTTGGTTTGCTTACCATGCTTTAATTAAGAACTTCTGATAAGATCAGTAAAATAAATCAACCACTATTTGTATCTGTAGTTCCTTGGCTATCATGCTCTGATCTTGGCCCCAAGCATATTGTAAGAAGTTCCAAAGTCAACATGTTAACCAAGAGTTATTTGTATATAGAATACGTATAATACGTCTCATCAAGGCAGACCACTCTTTTCCAATGTGTGTGTCTGTTATTATGAAAAATACAAATTTACTTCAAAGCACTGCTGAATTCATAATAGCTTTTGTTATCAAGCAATTTCTTAGAAGATTCTAAAAATACAAAGCTATTATGGAAGTTTTAGAGATTTGGGAACATTAAAAAGTTTTCAACATATTCAAAAATGTTGAACACTGCTTAAATATCTGTTTCAGAGCACATGTGTGTATTTGGTGGTATTAGGCAAGACATGTGCTTGCTAAACACATTAAACCAAATGTCATTCAAACAGTTTTTCTACAGCTTGTGTTTAACATTAGGTAAAAACTGAGTTCTATTTTTTTTTTTTTTTTTTTTGAGACATAGTCTCACTCTGTCACCCAGTCTGGAGTGCAATGGCAGGATCTCCGCCTAGTACAACCTCCACCTTTCAGGTTCAAGTGATTCTCCTACCCCAGCCTCCTGAGTAGCTGGGGTTACAGGTGCCCACCACTATGCTGCTAGCTAATTCTTGTATTTTTAGTAAAGAAGGGGTTTCACCATGTTGACCAGGCTGGTCTCAAACTCCTGACCTCAGATAATCTGCCCACCTTAGCCTCCCAAAGTGCTAGAATTACAGGTGTGAGCCACCACACCTGGCCAGTTATCTTATCCTTTTATTAGGTGTTCAAGCACTGTCTTCTTTCAATGAGGGATGCTGCAACAATCTAAAAAAAATTTTTTTAATTGACAACAGCACCCACACTCAGGGCCAAAATTTTCCTTAAGCCCACAGTATGAATTTGGGTGAATGTAAGCACAACACAAATCTTCAGTTACTATATGTGTGTGCCCCGTCTCTAACATTGATCTCTCGCATTTCCCACAGTGTGGATCAGATGTGTAGTCAGTGTAGGATCAAGAGGAATCTTAGGGAAGCTGAGCCCTCATCAGCTGATGGGAGCAGTGGATTCCTTTGCTACCATTTAAATGTCCTCAAAGCTTGAGTGACAGTGCTAAGACACACACTAGGTAAAAAAAAAAAAAAAGTAGACCAATTTTTATAAAGCAAAATGGAAGCACTGAGGAAGGAGCAGTGAAGCAGCACATTGGCAATATTAGCATATTGCTAATGCAGCATATATGGAAAATAGAGGACATGTAAAGATATCAAGCAAAGGTGCCAAGATTTCAATATCTACCAAAAGCCACTATAACAGAGAGTAAAGGGTACAGAGTAAGCACTCAAGAAGTTAAATGTCACCTAATTAATTATAGATTTGGGCTTGATTAGTTTTAAGGACGTTTACAAAGAAAGGAAATGGGGTTAATCCATTGCATTTAATTAGCAGGCATCCTTCTTTCTTACCAGCTTTGATCTGCCACTCCACGTATTTCTGATAAAACATGGTAGCTGTCTCATGTACCCTGGGATGTAAACATGCCAGCACTCTTTCAGCATCTTATATAGCTTACTTCTCACATACAGATTTTAAGACATACATTATATCTTTAAGCCTTATAATGCCTAATGTTCAACCTACAAGAGACTCCAGAGGACATGTGGACATAACATTAAGGGAATTCATTTCTAGATCCTCAACATTCACATATACTCTTTCTTAAAACTAATTTTCTTATCTAGCTTCCAGGTACTGGTTTCTGAATCCTAGTCTCAATAAAAGGAACCAGTGCTCCTTGAAGAAATGGCTGAGTGTAGACCTGGGGCGGGAGTAAAACAAAATGAACCTGGAAAATCTTGTAATGACAGCAAATAAGGATATGAAAAAGAAGAAAGAGAGAGAGAGAGAGAGATAGAGAGAGAGAGAAGGAGGAGGAGGAGGAAAGGAAAGAGAGAGGGAGAGTAAAAGCCTGTCTAAATGACACAGGAGTCAATTGAAAGGGTTCTCCATGACCAAAGCTGAAAGAAACTGAGCAATAAAATAAATAGCAATAGTATTGATTTATAACCCAAAAAATAAAATAAAGATTTGTGGTCTATACTGATATAAACAAATGATTGAATAAACAAGTAAATGGAGAAGAAACAAATCTTCCTCATGTAGTTGCTTGGCTCTGAGTAAAGCCAGGCAGGAAGGAGTGAAACAGAAAATCTCCATTGAAATGCTGCAGTAATAATCGCTGCAGATAAGATCCACTCATGCATGCTAAAATTAGTGGGTAGAATTTTAATGAGAAACAAGATAGTTGAATAGCTTCAAAGAACCTCCCCCAAAATAAGTACTAATTACTGTGGTGGTTTTAAAATATATTCACATACTCTGATACTCTTCCCTCTAGGAGGTAGAACTTAATTCCTCTCCCTTTGAACATGAACTAGATTTAGTGACTCTCTTCTATCAAATAGAAGATGGAAAGGAAAATAGAAACTTTACAGTGGAGAAAGCTGGCATATACCATTTACGAAACAGATTAATGTTAACATCACCAATAGTGAGTCATGTTGATATCCTGAAACTCCTGATATGATACAATGAGAGCACTTCACATCTGTGGTCTTCTTGAAAATGCATAACCCGAGTCTTTCTATTGTAAATAATGTTGCAATGAACATACATGCTCATGTGTCTTAATAGTAGAATGATTTATAATCCTCTGGGTATATACCCAGTAATGGGATTGCTGGGTCAAATGGTATTTCTGGTTCTAGATCCTTGATGAATCACCACGCTGTCTTCCACAATGGTTGAGTTAATTTACACTATCACCAACAGTGTAAAAGCATATCTATTTCTCCACAGCCTCACCAGCATCTATTGTTTCCTGACTTTTTAATAATCACCAATCTGCCTGATGTGAGATGGTATCTCATGGTGGTTTTCATTTGCATTTATTGCAGCACTATTTACAATTGCAAAGACTTCGAACCAACCCAAACGTCCAACAATGATAGACTGGATAAAGAAAATGTGGCACATATACACCATGTATATGTGTATATACATGCAGCCATAAAAAAGAACGAGATCATATCCTTTGCAAGGACATGGATGAAGCTGGAAGCCATCATTCTCAGCAAACTAACAGTGGAACAGAAAACCAAACACCGCACATTCTCACTCATAAGTGGGAGTTGAACAATTAAGACACATGGACACAGGGAGGGGAATAACGCAGATCAGGGCCATCAGGGAGTGGGGAGCAAGGGGAAAAAGAGCATTAGGACAAATACCTAATGCATGTGCTGCTTAAAACCTAAATGACAAGTTGATAGGTGCAGCAAACCACCATGGTACATGTGTACCTACGTAGCAAACCTGCACATTCTGCACATGTATCCCAGAACTAAAAGTAAAATTTAAAAATTAAAGGTAAATGCATAACCCCAGTCTACCTGTGAGAACACATAAGAAAGACCCAAATTGATAAACATTCTTCAAAATACCCAACAATTACTCTTCAAAAACTGTCAGGGCCATGAAAGATAAGGAAAGACTGAGAAACTATCACAGATCGAAGAATCTAAGAAAACTCAGGCACTAAATGCAACATGCTATCCTGAAATGAAAAAAAAAAAAAAAATTAACAGAGTAAATTGAAGAAATCTGCACCGATCTGTAAAATCTGTACAAATGTTAATCTTTTCAGTTTTGATAAATGTACCATGGTTGTTTGAGATATTAATATTAGCAAAAGCTGGGTGAAGCACAAGGGCACAGCTTAGTCTGTGAATTCAGGGCTTCAGGACTAAGAGATCTAAGCTACTTGCTTGTAATGTACGTGAGACCCAAGCTGGTCATCTGAGCCTTGGGTTTTCTTCTCCTGTTTTGTGCTCATGAACAGAGTTCCAGGCTGGCCAGACAGACACTCAAAACAGTCTAGGTTCTGTATGAGCAAAGTGATGACAGGGTCATGGGTATGAGTAATTCCTGCAGCCTGTTGATTTTCAGAGTACTAACCTAAACTGGTTATCAAAACCTTTTGAAAATTTCTGCTTATACTAATTTTTATCTTTCTGACTATATTAAAATATATGCAGCATAAAATTTACCATTTTAACCATTTTTAGTATACAGTTCAATAGTTAAGTATGTTCACATTGTTATATGGCCAGTCTTCAGAAATCTTTTCTTCTTGCAAAACTGAAACTTTAAACCCATTAAGCAACTCCCCATTCCTCCACCCTTCAGTACCTGAAAACCACCCTTCTACTTTCTGTCTATGAATGGGACTACTCCAGGTATCTCATATAAGTGGAATCATACATCAATTGTTCTTTTTGTGACTGGCTTATTTCACTTAACAGTGCTCTCAAAGTTCATTCATGCTGATGCATGTGTCAGAATCCTTCCTTCTTAAGACAAAATAATACTCCAATGCATGTGTATGCCACCTTTGTTTATCCAATCATCTATCAATTGTCACTTGTGCTGCTTCTGCCTTTTGGCTATTGTAAATAATGCTGTTATGAACATGGGTGTATAAATATCTCTTTGAGATCTTGCTTTCAGTTCTTTTGGGTATGTGCCCAGGAGTGGAATTGCTGGATCGTATGGTAATTTTATTTTTAATTTTTTTGAGGAACTGCCATATTGTTTTCCATAGCAGCTGCACCATTTTATATTCCCATCAACAGAGAACAAGAGTTCCATTTTTTGTCATATCCTTACCAATGCTTATTGTTTTCAGGTTTTCAGTTTTTTTGTTTTTGTTTTGATAGTAACCGTCCTAAAGCATGTGAAGTACTAGATTTTATTTTATACAATAAAACTAGGAAATCCATAGCACATGAGATTGAGTTCCTCCTCTTTTGAACCCATCACAAATTTCCTGCATTTTAGTCTCTTCTTGCACAAAATTGGGATATTCCCTCTTCTTATCTCACAAAATGAAAACAAAAATATTTGCTCCATCAACATGAGAGGAAGGATATACCTAATAGTACCTTTGAATAAACGGCAAGATATTACTAGGAGTGTGTGAAGGAAAAAGAGAAAAATGGGCAGAACAATGTGAAGAAATTTGAAGTTCATGGAAGACTGAGCAGGAAACATGAGTAACCATACAGAAAAATGCATGGTGTGCGAAGCCTTGAATAGCCAATAGCAGCAAATAAGATGACAGAAGAAAAAGAGAAAAGGAATTCACTCTTGCAGTTTTTTGAATGTGTCATGCCTGGTCCAGCTTATGCCTCTGATGGAAAGTTTTTCCTCTTGTTATCAGCAAGGGTAATTCCCTCCTCTCCCTCAAGTCTTTAATCATATGTCATCTTTTCAATAAGCCTACCCTTACTCCCCTATTTAAATTCACAACCCTCATCCAACCCCTGGAACTCTTGATTTCCCCTTACCCTTTTTTAATTTTTATTTTTCTCATGTTTTTATCACCTTCTAACAAACCATGTGATTTACTGTTTATTGCTTGTCTCCCTCCACCAGAATGTCAGCTCTATAAGGGCAGGAATCTTTGTCTGTTTTATTCATGTATGTATCTCAAGCTAATAAAATAATGATTAGTACATAGAAAGTGCTTCAGAAATATTCATTGAAAAAAAAATGAAGGAAGGAAGAAATATGTGAAAAGGAAAGAAAAGTGCAAAAATAGAATAAAATGTTCCTAGTGCTTCAGTGATGGACCCAAAATTCCTAGAGCAAAAAAAGAGAGAAATATGATATTATTAAGTCTATGTGCTAAAATGTTTGTGATGCCACAGTCTGAGTTTCCCTGAAAGCAAAGACTGATGTAAAGTCTTAGGCACAGGTAGTTTATTTGGGAACATGACGCAAGGAGCGGTAATGAAGGACCAATGAGAATGAAACAGAGAAGGATAAAGAAAGAAACAATACAAGGATGCAATGCTGAGATTGCCACTGCGTTACAGATGACTCGTATCTGATCTGGCTGAAGCATTCAGAGTAGCCTCGGAAAATTAGAGAACCATCTACTCAGGAGAAAAAAGAGACAGACACATTTTATCCATTAGCTTCTGTCTCCCAGTGGTCAAGGAGGAGTCCACAGGCACTTCCAGGTTCCATATGCACGGAACTCAAGCTCTTGACACTAAATACACCATGATAACATGAAGCAGCCTGAGATGAGGTGCTAACAGATGACACCCGTGGGAAGATGCATGGAACTAGTCACTGAAGCACAGCTAAGAGGATGCAAAGTGGTGCACAAGAAGCGTCTCATAGTCTCCTGAGCACTCCTTCCCTGTCAAATTTTTTACTTTCCTTAGCGCAAGTCCTTCCAAATATGTTTAAATACTGTGCAGTCAATACTGTACAAGCAGTTGCCCTACCTTGAAGTATGTTTCAAAGGAAGAGAATGAAAAGTTTAAATGTATATGGTTTCTAAACAAAAAACAAGGGCTGACAAGGCCCCCAAAAATAATTCGCTGTAATATAAGAATACCGTAGAGAAGGTCCCCAAAGATAATGTGGGGTAATATAAGAATGCACTAGAGAAGGCAGCAATTGATCTATAAGTGAATCAAACTACTGGCACCTTAAATGCCCCAAGATATTTGATCCAGAGATCACAGAGTATGACTGACACTTTAGAAACAAAGTCTCTAGCATCTTTCTGAAGAGCTGGTAATATTGCAACCTTTACTTATTGAAATGGGGCAGCAAGCAGGCTTGAGGAACTTGAAATTACGCAGAGCTAGGGCAGGGGAAGGCTGTAACAATCTACTTGCTCTTGACTCTTACTAGGGGGTGGAGAGAAATCATTGTACGTGATTTGGGCCAATCATGCCTCCTCATTCAATGTCATTCAGTGTCAGAGACTGGCCATTTCAGTCTTTGATGGGGACCACTGCACCAGGTGCAGATATGCAGGGATCCTGAAAGAACACCTCTAATTACTCGTTCAAGGTCCAGCAAGAACAAGAGAGAAGAGGAGGAAATGGAAGCAGAAGGAACGGTTGGAGAAATATGGCTGGCCAATGATAGTGGGGATGAGAAGTTTGGTTCCCTTAGAATGGTGTAGTAAAAATGGGAGGAGGGGGTGAAAGTAGGTAGAGAGGGGTATGAAAACAAGAAGGATTTAACTACTGGAACTGAAAATAGTAGAGAGAAGATGACTAAAGTAAATCAAACTAATAGAGGTACTCATGGACACACACACACACACACACACACACACACACACACACACACACACCAGAAAGCTCTGACACATTGCTGCCCTCAGTCTTTGCCCTCTCAGTCTTAGTACTTGTAGGACACCCTGCCCGACCTTTTCCAGACTGAGTTGTCTCTGCTGTGCTGTGGCCTGCCCTCCTCGACCACAGCTCTCATCACTGGTGTGTAGTAATTGTTCTCTTGTCTGTTACCCTCTTCAGAGTGTGAATTCCTTGAAAGCTGAAACCTTGACTCTTCTTTGTATCAGTGTCTCATTCAAATTAGAGTCTCAGGAAAGAGATGTGTGTTAAAAGAACAAATCAACTAGTCTTTCCATGAAATGGAGGTGTAGATATGAATGTAAAAATAAGTAGTCCAGAAAAGTCAAATATAGAGTGAAGTAGTCATGACCAAAGACAAAACAAAACCTAATAAAACTAAAAAAATCTTAACAATACAGATTATTTTCTGTTTTCATACCAAGAGATTTTGATTCAAACTTTCTGGCTAGCTCTCCAATTCTGGCTCTCCCAGGAAATTCTGAGTCAAACATTTTCTTCCAATTCAGAGGAAATGACAATTTCTGTTTTCAGTTGTATATTCAAAATGAAACTTTCAATCAAGAATAAGAAAGAATGAAGGTGGTTCAGACATGCAAATATTTCTTCATGAATCCAGTTATTCTGACACAGTGGCAGGTATGACAGGAGTCAAATGAGCATGCTCTTTTAAAAGCACTCCTAGGACTTCTGATACCGGTAACTCATAGACCCATGCTTTGTGGTAAAGCTACTATATGTCTATTGACCTGCAGACAGAAAACCCCATCCTGACAAATTGTCGACAATGGAAGTTATGTCCAAGGGCATGCAAGTATCATCAATAAGTGTATAGTCCTGAACAGGAGGGACCAGTAAGCACTATGACCACATTCAGTGCTATCCGTGCCCATGACAAGATGGAAACCAGGAGCAACCCTCAAGCTTCTATGACCAATGGACATAGTAGGTCAGATACATCGTGCATGAATCCTATGCAGTGGAGAGTGTGTTTCATTCTTTAGAGAAAAGGTTAATAGTCAATAACAACAATAAAAAATGCTTCATGAAGAACTTTTCTGGAAACACTGAGGAGCTATATTGAGGAGTGCGGGATGGAGATGTGTTAAATATGAGAGGGTAATAAGCAGAAGCATAATAGAGTGAGGCTCCAGAGGGCACAGAGTATTCTTTAGTAGGAGAATTTCACTGGTGGATTTTTTCAAGGCCCTTGACAGTTTAAATAAGTCTTGGACACAAGATTACAGGAAACGATTGCAATACAAGGATGAATGCTATTTCTGAGTAAAACAGAGTATTTCAGTTTTACATCATATTTATCATGTGGTTTTTACTCATTATCTAATTTTTCTTGTGATTATATTTCATCTTTTTACTTGGACTCTGAGTTCTTTGAAAAGTGGAACCATGTATTCCAATTTTTTTTTATACAGTGGAGTCTCGCTCTGTTGCCCAGGCTGGAGTGCAGTGGCACAATCTAGGCTCACTGCAACCTCTGCCTCCCAGGTTCAAGCAATTCTCCTGCCTCAGCCCCCTAAATAACTGGGATTATAGGCACCAGCCACCACGCCCAACTAATTTTTATGTTTTTAGTAGTAGAGCAGGATTCCACCATTTTGACCAGGCTGGTCTTGAACTCCTGACCTCAAGTGATCCTCCTGACTCAGCCTCCCAAAGTGCTGAGATTACAGGTGTGAGCCACTGCACTTGGCCTGTATTCCGACTCTTTTTTGCTCCCGAACTAACTGGAAATGTCAAGCACGATTAAGGAGCTCAGAGTAATAGTTATAAAACAGATGGAGGAAGGGTACTTAAATTATCTTTAAAAAATTAGAAAAAAGTGAAGCATGTATTAAAATGTAAAGTGGTGCAAATATAGGGTTTCAAATCAAATTTCAGAAATCAATTAAGAAATACATAACAGTAAGGCCTCCCATCATGCAGAAGTAGTAAGTACACCTTAACTAGCATGACAATTCCAACGAAGCCATGATGGCTGGAAATCAGCTCAACAGGAAAAAGGCTCTGGATCGGTTAGCTATGTAGCTATGTCTGCCTTGGGTGAGATATGGGGGAATTGCCACATTTATGACACCTCTTTATCATTGTTTGTAGGATAAGGAGACATTGGAAAGTAAAAATAGGGGAGAGAAGAAATAAGACCATATCTCTACACTAACTTTTGCTGCTTATTTTTTACTATTTACAGACAAAACACAAGATACAAGCATCACAAACTGGGAGTGTTTTTTAATTTGTTTTGAAATTAGTTTGGACTTACAGAAAAGTCATGATAGTAGTACAAAAATGTACCATATGCCCTTCACCCAGCTTCTCTTAATGTTACCATATAACTATAGTGAAATGATCAAAACCAGGAAACAAACATAGAGATTATATCATTAACAAATATAGAGAGATTATTCAAATTCCACTAGTTTTTCCATGAATAGTCCTTTTCTGGTCCAGGACCCAGTTCAGGATCTCACTTTGTGTTTAATGATCTTATCTCCTTAGTCTCTCCTAGTCTGGGACATCTTCTGAGTCTTTCTTTGTCTTTATGACCTGACACTTTGGAAGGCCAGTTTCTTTGATGAGTTTGACATTCTCTCATAATCAGCTTAAGGGTTGTATATTTGGGGCAAGAATCCCAAAGAAGTGATATTGTATCCGTCCTACTCCATGTATTCTTAAGGGGCTTGAGAAGAAATCAAAAGCGCAGTGGGGAAATGCTAAGTTACCTGAAAAGATAAGACACTGATGTTTTCAAGAACGAATAATGGACTGTTGACAGAAAAGAAAATGTCCTGGGTCAGTGGGAGTGAGGGCACAGTGACATGGGATCATTCCAGTATGGCTGGAGTGAGTACAAAATTGGGACGAAATATTTTTAAAGTCATTTGACAGTACATATCTTACATCTCAAACATTTTCATAAGACCTTTGACTCAAAAACTTTACTTCTGAAAATCTATCCTGAAAATAACCAAAAACCTTGCTATTTACCAGGGTGTCATTTAAAATAGCAAGAAAATTTTTAAAAATCTAAACATGTTTATAGTAAACAATTAGATTTGTGGATTGTTGTGTTTATTTTATTTGTCTACCCGAATCTGAGCTGATTTAGGGGAAGCCCCAAGAGGTGAAGAATTCATGACTTTACCTCCCACAGTGGAAGACAACCAGGGCATATGTCAGCAACCTAGGCTCATCCAATCAGATACTCATGGGATTTGGAATATTGAGGGAGTGACACAAGAGCCAGGGGATAGTTGGAAATTAACAATAATTGTGAATGTTTATCCTGTAAATTACTGAATCACATTATTTGAATTCATATGTTTACCATGCATCATATGTGAAAATTAGGCTATAAATTGGAAAGAAATCAAACTCTGAGAATTGTATTGAGGATATATTTATGGTACTATGAACTGAACTGTATCCCCCTAAAATTCAAATATATGGAAGCCCAAACCTCAATGTAATGATATTTAGAGATAGGGCCTTTGGAAAGTAATTAGCTTTAGACGAGGGTAGGGCCTTCATGATGGGATTAGTGCCCCTATAAGAAGAGACAACAGTGAGCTTGCTACCCCACCTCCTTTGCGATTTTGCCAAGTGGTGTGAAACTCTTTAAAAATTCCAAACAAAGTAAAACAAACCCCTAATTTACATGGGAGTTCCACGACAGGAAAATTTGAAAAATATTGAAACTGTGAAAGCATAATTTGCATTCTATGAAAGGTGGGGTTAGGTCTTAGTTTATAGACTATCTGGAGTGTTATTGCAATTTGTGCAGTAGTATGGTTATTCTCATTTGGATAGGTCCGTCTTGTATATGACATCCCTGGCCCTTGTACATAAAATCTAGTAGCACTGATAATCATTGCAGTAATGAAAAATGTACCCACAAATTTCCAAAATGTTCTTCCAGGTGATACCACCCATATTGAAGACAAGTGCATGGAGCAAGTGCCATTACAGCAAGACAGAACAGCTGGAAGCTTCTAGTGGTCTCTGTCTCTACCAAAATGGTACATACATCTCAAGGACTAGTGTCTTCCTCCAAACCTGAACATTGAAAAGGGGAAGATTCTTTAGAATATAAGCTATGTGATGGCAAGAACCTTTGTTTTAGTCGTTTATGTGTTTCAGGTCTAAAATATAACCCAGTACTTAGGCATTCAATATTTATTTGTGAAACAAATGAATAGACAATTCCACTTTAGCATGCACTTTAGTCTGTGTGGAAGACATGTGGCTCTTAGAGAATTTAAATTAGTGATTACACGTTAGTTTCCTCAGGTTGCTCTACTTGAAAATATTGTTTTAGCTGTGCTATTCTTCTTGAAGCAAATACACGTAGACCATAGCAGCTCATATGTAACTTTTAATATAAGAAAACATGCTTTTCTCCATATATATTTTCAAAAGCAGAAAGGACCAGAAGCAGTTTGCTACAATCTGGAAGATAACATAATGCACCTTTACTAACTTGCTTCAGAATCATACAAAAATCTCTAGCTCTGTACCACAATTAATCGGAAAAATTCATTATATCCTCCCACAGTTCATAGTGGTGATTCTCTACATGGATGACATCATGATGATACGATCTGGAAATGAAGATCCAGATAAATTATCCTAGAAACCATAGAAAGATATCTATATATGAGTGGAAGATAAACCCCATAAAAATATAGGAAAGTGTCAACTCAAGGAGTCTTATGGGACCTAATATCAGCATATTCTCTCCAAGAGGAAGGGCAAGTGGCTGTGCAACAAGCCTCCTACCACAAAAAATGCTAAAATGCACATGGGGCTTCTTGGGATATTGGAGGCAGTAACAAAGGATGGCATTGTCCAAAATGAGAGGCCCATGACCGGGATTCTAAGCATACTATGCAAAATGATCATGGTTACCCTCGTCTCCCCAATTCCCTTGTCTTTTCACCATTCCATAAGCCACCTGAACATCCTCTTATCACAATATATTCTACTTACAATAGCCAGAGTTGATTTCTTACATTTGCATGCAAGAGCCCTCATTTGTAAAGTTCCCAAATTGAAGAACAGCAAAAATTACAGTTATAATAAATCCACAATCATAAAGAAGTATTTATATAATAGTAAGTAAAAATAGCAAAATATAAAATGTTATACACATAAATGAGTACAATAAATATAGAAACCGCATAGAAAACATTGGAAGGAAATATATCAAAATGTTGAGTGGTTTCTTCTGATAATGGGAAAATAGATGGTGTTTCTTTTTCTTTCTATGTCTATTTATTTCCAGTTTTCTATAATGAATACCTAATTCATTTATAATAAAAAATGCTTATCTTATAAAAATCAGGTTAGCAGGAAGATAATAAAACCTGCAAAGACTCCATATATTAGAGTTTGTTAATGTTTTGCGTGCTAAGCTAGACTAAAATCCTTCTAATAAAAAAAAAAAATCTGTTAGGATAAATGAGCCAATACAGAAGAGTTCTTTGAGCTCATTAAAAGTCACATGTAGCATTCCTCTCAGGAGCTGCATTTATTACTCTCCCTTCTCAGCTGACAGAAATCACCATCAGCTCTATGAAAAAGGAAGTATAAAAGTTACCTTCAAATGAGAGACCAGAGCCTAGAACCTTTCTGTATTAGTTTGCTATTGAAGCTTAACAAATTACCACAAACTTAATGCTTAAAACAATACACATTTATTATCTTACAGTTCTGAAGGTCAGAAGCCTAATGGGATGTCAGCAGGGCTACACTTCTTCTGGAGGCATGAGGGGGAAATTCGTTTCTTTGCTTTTTCCAGCTCCTAGAGGCTGTCTGCATTCCTGAGTTCATAGTCCTTCCTCACATGACTCAGACCTCTCCTTCTATCACTACATTTTCTTCTCTGACTCTAACCCTCCAACCTCTCTCTTCAAAGGACCCTTGTGATTACAGTGGGCCAATCTAGGTAATCTAGGATAACTCCCCGTCTCAAGAGCTTTAACTTCATCATATCTGCAAAGTCCCTTTTGCCATGTACGGTAACATATCCATAGGTTTCAGGAATTAGAATATGGATATCTTTGGGAGAATAGTGCATTATTCTGTCTACCACACTTTGCTTTTCAAAAACATAGTGATCAATGAATGACTCACTGCATCCTGGAATAGAGGAGGAACATGAATTAATCCTTTCAGGGCAGTTCCTCTATGGCAGGTCCCCATCCTGGCTGTTCCCAGCAGGTGAGGGGCTGATAAAGGAGTTGAGGTGCCCCCCCAACCCTCAAACAGGGCTTCATGATATTGCATTTCAAAAAGAGATTTAATGACACTTTTTTTAAGTTTGAAGATCACTGCACCCCTTGAAAATGCTCAGGCAGACTGGGGAATTCTTGATTTTTTTCATTCTTTTTGTGAATTATTTTTATTAGACTAGTCTATTTCCTTCACAATATCTGCCAGACTGGAGAATATTCCACATTTATGTGGTAATCCCTCCCAAAAATGATTTTATATCTGTCCAAGAAAGAAACAAAGTATAAGACATGAGTCATAATGCAATTAAGAAGGCACCTTGGGAAAGGAAATAAAAGACGAAAATGAAAGCTGAACTGTATTCTGGGGTAGCTTTTGCTTAATATCAGCAACAATGGCCAGGCATGGTGGCTCACACTTGTAATCCTAACACTTTGGGAGGTCGAGGTGGATGGATGGCCTGAGCTCAGGTGTTTGAGACCAGCCTGGGCAATGTGGCAAAACTCTATCTCTACTAAAAATACAAAAAAAATAGCTGGGTGTGGAGGTGCACACCTGTAGTCTCAGCTATTCTGGAGGCTGAGGCAGGAGAATCCCTTGAACTTGGGAGGTGGAGGTTGCAGTGAGCCGAGATCACACCATTGCACTTCAGCCTGAGTGACAGTGCAAGACTCCTTCTTAAAAAAAAATTTAAAAATCAGCAATAGTATATCAAAACAACTAAAGAATCCCCTTTCACACATTTTTTTTTTTACGATATATTGCCAGCTTGGTGGAATTGGGGAGAAATTTTGTTTGTTGTGTGTGTTTTATGTTGTTATAAGCTATTGTTTCGAGGACTACATTAGTATATAATGCCGTGATTACAAAATGTTTTGCACATTTAATGTATACATTATTTAATACATTTAATAGAATAAATACTTACTTTTAACAATATCTTTGTGTCTATTAACATTTCAGCTTAGCCTCAAAGTGATATGATGGTAATTGTTTAACAACTGGCTCCTTCTTCCACATTACCCTCCCCCTCAGAAAAAGCCCTGATTGAAGATTTCCATATGTAAATATCCCTGCCATAGTTGATTGCAAGCTACCAATGCAGCGCTCAAATGGGAATCAGGATGTGCACAATCAGCTCTTGCAAGTAAATTGGAGTGAGCTCCAGAATATCTCTCCAGTTTAACATTCAAGCTTCCTGTTAGTGGAGCCGGATCCCTAGAAGGCTTAACTAGCAGAAAAGCATTACCCTTGGAAGAAACATCACAGTGGTACTATGAAGCCCAAACCAGTTTTCACAGGAGTTATGTCATATAGTAGACACAGAGCTCTGCCAAGTTGCTCTCAGATCCCCTCTGCCATTTCTGTGTGCCGCATATGGCTTCAGCGTGCCTTAACCTCCACAAATGAGGCTTGTTACTCTGCAATGGAAGCAGCCCTCAAGTCTCTGAACCTGCTGGCTCTGTCTTCATGTGATGGTCAGCCAATGACTGATGGGGGATGGGACCAAGCAAAACCAGCTGCCTTTCTTACCTTCCTTGTGGGGTTAGAATCCTCTGAGACAGCTTTGAATCACACCCTTGGTTCCTTCACTCTTTCCTATTTGTCCAGAGAGTGTTTCTCTAGCAAATCACTCACACATTAATTCTCATTTCGAGGTCTGCTTCTGATGCTAAACCATTAAATCAACAGAAATGTGAGGAATTCTTACTGATGTTTTCTAAAGCTCTGGCTCCAGGGTGTCCCCAAGATAGTACAGGGCTGTTTGATCCTCCTGCCACTTTCTGATGGCACCCAAGCATGGGAGTGGCATTTCAAAAGATGTGCAGTGAGAAAGGTATGCCATAAGATCAGGAAATTCTACTAATATCGTAAGCTAACTAGATCTTTTCTGGCCAAGAAAAAAAGGATCTCTCTGCACTCTGTGGAAAAGATTCAATTTGTCTTTGGAAACATGTCCTGTAACTACGTGGAAAGATCCGCTGTGCTTGTAAAGATGATGCCAACTGCACAATCTATAACAAGAAATGTCTACAATGTACCCATAAGAAAGCAAAGGAACGAGGCAGCCATTGGTGCCTGGAGACTCTCTTTGGCTCCACACATACACATACACACACACACACACACACACACACACACACACACACACCCCGAAGGACCCAGAGGAGTGTTTGTACTTCCAGACTAAGCCATAAAAATCCTACTACCATAAAATTTTAAAAAGAAGTTCACAACTAGAAATGAGCATTCTTTCACTGTATAAAGCACACAACTGTTGGTATCCTTACCTGATTGAAGCAATGTGGGTAAAATAATGCCTATACCTTCTGTGCAAATCATAAAACTGAAATTGAGTGAAACACACAGTGTGATTGGGAAATGGGAAATACAAAAAGACCCTTTTTAGATTCTCATCTGTCAGGCTTTCATTGTCCTCTGGAAGAGGAAAGGTTAAATTCTCATACAGCTTCTAGAGAACAGATAAATGCAGTCCAAAAATAAAGCAGTTGCTTCCAGGCAAGGATAAAAATATGAATAAATTGGAAATATCGCAGAAGTTTGTAATTTGTGTTTGCACATGAATTATTACCACAGTTGTTGAAAAAAAGCAGCCCAAACATAAATTCTGAAACCATGCATTCTCAGACACCTTGCAAATTACCATCTAAAGATAGAGCATAAGGAGTTAAATCTTGAGACATTCTTTTTTAATTTACAGATATAAAATCAGTCCACCTAATGATAAAGTTTTCCCATTTGAGGAAAAGAATGATTTCAAAGGAAAGATCTTTAAAGTGCCACACACTGGAAATAGGTTAGCAAGTTAAGGAACATAAATTGATAGAAAGTTTTTAATAGTATGCTAACTTTACACATAATGGTTACGAGGAAAAGAATTACAAAAGGGCTGCCAGGGTTGTAAAAATTAATTACAGACTTTATTTACATAAGATATTACATATGGAAGCAAAGATATGACAAAGAGATTGTAATGAACTAGTGTGTATGTGTGTTCAAACTCATTGCTCACACAAAGACAAGTCCAGGAATGAATAAAACACGTCACACACATATTAGGGTTGCACACAGCTTCTTTACTGTCAGGGAAATGCAGGTTTACTGGATTCAGTGCCTTTAAGTAAGAAGTAGGCTTCTACAGCTGGAAAAGAAAAACAAGTGAGAGATGGAAAAGGAGAAAGAGTAGTCACACAAGACCATCCAGCTTCAGAGGTAATAAACCAATATCCAAAATAAAATAGATTGTTTTTCGCTCATGCAAAACCTTGAAGGATCCTTATGAATGTTTCTTCCATCCCCATTGTTACTTTGTCACTTTCCCCACAGAAGTGTATTGGTAGCAATTTAATTACATTTTTTTTTCTTCCCATTCATTCCACTGGTGTTGCCCTAGGCCTTCAACTTTCAAGTCCAAAGGTTGTTCAAGATAAAATCCCGTCTCATATTTATCACAGTTCTCACTTGTGGCCATGTGGATAAGCAATAAGTAGTTGGGGGAGAGGGCACAAGGGACAGGGCTAGGGAAGAACTAGAAGACAAGTAACAAAGCCTAGTCGGAAATTGCCCCAGAGAGACATAATCTTTGACAGGTGACTAAGTGCATAGCATCTTCTAACCCTGTCTCCTTTTGTGCTGCCCAACGGCACCAAATTATGGCACTGAGATTCCATCCAATGCCAGACAGAGGGGAAATGCGTGCAGAAAACAATAAGCCAGAGTGTTGGTTTTGAACCATGAAGTTGCTGACATGCTATAACCTGACACAAGACTGACAAGGGACACAGCAAGGACACCAATAATGAGATGCTGTTTGCATCCACAAATGGGAACCTAGTAAAGAGACATGAAGAAAAGGTCACTGGGCAGGAATGCATAACTGACAGAGCACAAGAAGGTAAAAGTCATCCACCCTGAGAGACATCTTTTCATGGCCAGCAGCAGCCATGATCCTGGGAAAGCGGGGACTCGCTGCACAGCCTGGCCCCTCAGGAGCTGCTGCAGAGAAGCAGGGTGCGGTATTCTTCAAGTTAGCAATGACAAGCCAGCAGCTGCCCAGAGGACACACCCTGACGCATGCAGGTCTTAGGAGTCCTGTTTAAGGACTCATCACTGCCCCTGAGTGTTATTTAATTTTACTGAGTGCCAACAATTGTGATAATCCTTAGGATTAAAAAATAAACTATAGCCAATGCTTCCAA
The DNA here is from genome assembly GCF_001604975.1 of Cebus imitator. Lineage (NCBI taxonomy): Eukaryota > Metazoa > Chordata > Mammalia > Primates > Cebidae > Cebus > Cebus imitator. The sequence goes on along the minus strand of NW_016107352.1, from coordinate 5,982,128 downwards.
ACAGGGCTGTGAAGAATTGAGGAACATGGATGTGCTCAGTATGTTCAAGAAAGCTCAGTAGACTGCACATTTTCAAGACACTGAACCAGAGCTACAGGAAACTCACTGATAAGAAAAACTGAAGTTACTCACAGGTCTATTTGAGGTTATTCCAACTTAGATAGTAAAAGAAAGAGCACCTGAGATCTGAGGCCCTCCTCGAGGGCAAGTATCTGAGAAATACATCTGAATAGAAGTGACACTGTCCTTTAACACCCAAAATCAGCCAGGGTTCAGACCAGATGAGTGTGTGTCTTCTACTCTATGTCACATTGTCTAACATGCTCTTCTGCTTGGTTAAGTCAGTCACTTTGTATCCACAAGGAGGTAACATGTCAAACAGGTCGCCCAACCTTCTCTCTGTGCGTGGATTCTTGACAGACATCAAAGCCAAGATGATTGTAAACAGACTGACAGCTCTATTAAGACAAAGGAGATGATTCTTCAGCTGTTCAAAGAATTCAAAACCACTCAGTTTGTTAAATATATATTTCAGACGACATTCCAGAAAAAAAAAAACCTTTTTTTAAACACATAACGAGCCTATTAGATATTAGTGTATATGGAATGTAAGCTGTGTTTTTAAATGCCTTTACAAATTCTTCAAATTCTTTTTCTTCTAATGTACTCTGAGCCAATTCCATGAAGTTGACCTGTTATACTTAATTCTTTCAAATACTACTACCTTAATAAAGGGTTCTGTCGAAGACCTGTACAGCTTATAAAAAAAACCATCACCATAAAAATATCATCCAGTAGTCTTTGAAATTTTCTAAAGTAAAAGAGCAATTAGAATGTAACTCAGGTTTAAGTTTAGCTGGATTCCAATCCAATTAGCTTTATAAATTAATAGCCCTTTGTATTGCAGCACTAGGGGAGGCTGTTTAATTAGTCAGATTTTTGTTTCCAGTCATACTTCAGAACTTCACATTCTGATGAGTTACAGAGTTTTAATTGAGTGGATGAACATTCATCTAGAAAAGTGTTTGTGCTCAAACCTCTGTCAGAACACTGTGGTAACATTAAGGCTCCCAGGTGAAACACTCTATCTCTAGAATTGTATAGTGTTTATGGCAGAAACACAAATAAGCTGCCTATGGTACGCCAGGCCTCCAGATAACTTTTGTTTTCTTAAACTTTCTTCTCTTTCCTACTCTTTTTGTTTTATTTTTTCTTCCTTTCTTTACCAGGACAATTTTTTAAAATTAGTATCAAACTAAGCAAATTCGTAGATCTCATATATGTTCTCGAAGAGCAGAAGCAGTGGAATTGAGTAGCAGCTGCCCCCTTTGAACCGGCTAGATGCTGACCTCTTCTGCCCTGCTTTGCCTAAGCCTGTGTTATTTACTTACTACGTGGCTCTTGTGGGCAAGGGTTCACATTTGCCACCACTTTTGCGGTGCTTGTCTGACCCTAAGGCCATATCTTTCTTAAAACTTTCCACTTCTTTGCAATAGAGACTCTAAAGCCGGGTTCTGCAATAACTTTCTCCCCTTTTCTCATCAAGCACTCGGGGAATAAAATCAGTTCACCAAATATTAGGATATAAAGGCAATTAAGATCACCATCAACAAATCCTTCCATCCCAATAGGTATCATATCAAAGTAGTGAAACATTGCGTGTGATTTGGCCTAAAGACCAAAGGCCAAAGCGTAGAGTTATAAGAGCAGAATTTATTATCAAAAGGAAGTGGGGAAAAGGGGAACATTCAGTAAAGAAGAGAAAACTGAGCAAATGAGAAGGAGAAAGAGAGGGATAAATGAGGAGGGAAAGATTGTTGCTTTGATAGAGGGACCCTCACAGTGCCAGCCACAACTGTCTCAGGACCCCAGTAACACCAGCTGTTTACCCAAGATTAAAGCAGATAATCCCCGGTAAAAGTAGAAAAACGGATACTGAATAGGAGGAGGAGAAGTTTGGGATATTGCCTACTAGGTAATCGCTTTAAGCAATCACTTAGAATATAAGGAGGGATATCCCATGTGTTCCAAACAAATCTATTAAGAAAAAGAAGTTCTCCTGAAATGTGTTTATTTCTCTCAAGGTTTTGCTGCTTTGGGTGCTCAAGCCCACTTAAAAGTCAGTAATAGACATTAATCTCATCATCTTCTAAGCCAACCATTCTAGTGACAGAAAAAAGCTAGTTTCATTATTTTAGCTTATTCCCAATATTTAATAATAGGAGACATTTTGAGGGCACTAACAGGGTTACTTGTCAGGAACTCCTTTTACATAAGGCTAAAAACAAGCCAGGAGTGACACTTGAAATTGATCATCCTTTTAGTCATTCTGTCAGGCTTCCGAAAATTAATGAGTGGGTTGCAGAAGGGAAGTGGCTTACCAGAACATCGCACAAATTTGCTGATCTTGACTTGCTGAAATTCTGCTTACCTAATGCAAAGCTAAACATTTCACTTCTCCACAGTGCTTACATTCTACCCAAATCTTCTCCTGGGTTTCCCCTATTCAACGTTGCTCTCTCCTCAGGCAAGTAAGAGCAAAATACAAAAGAAAGCAGTAGAAGCCACTGTCCTTGGTTGACAGAATGACATAACAGATAATTTTCAGGCTTAAACCACAAAATCGCTGTGCTTACATACAAATCAAGATTCAGGATGCAAGATAACATTTATACAACGTTATTAATGCAGGGGATACAGAGTTCAGATGACTACTCAAGATACAGTATGAAACTTATATGGGCAGGGAACTACCTTGGTCAGGAAGGTGGTTCCATGGTGGTTTAGCTTTTGTGTCTTGTAGGAATGACCTCTGCCGTTCCTCCAAATATGAGACACTTAATGGCATGAGCTGTGGAAAATATAAAATATTCCCTGTCCCTAAATACTATAATTTTCTGAGTTAAAGGAAAAACATAAAGTCAAAAAGTTTTAGAATAACAAGTGATAACCATTAGTAAGGTATTCTCCAAGTTATGGCAATTAAATAACAAACATTCTGTACATTTTTCAGACTTCACTTCTCCTAAAAACCCTAGTCTCTGGCTAAGCATCTTTAGCCACAAGACTGTCTCAGACAACACTGCTGCCTGGTGGGCCTTTGAGGAAACTATCAGACCCCACATTTATAAAATCTTTCTCTTCCTTCTTGAGTCAGTTATAAGGAAGCTTTGGGCATATGTTGCAATTCCATGTATTTTCTCTTTCAATACTCATTTAATATTTTAACATCTTTTTTCTTATAAATTCCCTTTTTCCCCTTTCCCTCAGTTTTAAATTCTTCCCAAATTCATAAACTTCACTTTCTTTCCTTTTCTTTATACCCCTTCTATTTCTCTTTAAAAAAAAAAAAAGAAAGAAAGAAAGAAAGAAAGAAAAAAACAGAAGAAGAAGAAGAAAGCTTCCTGAGAAGGCAGCAACTATCTATACATTGATAGAAACTTTTTTGTCAGCTTCTAAAATACTTAACAGTGTTTCAAAGTTATTTACTAAAGCCACCTTCTACACTTTCTTTCCTTTATCCCTCAATTGCCAAAATTTTTAAAAATTAAATACCATTTATATAGCAGTTACAATTATAACATTTGGAGTTAAACTCCTTGTGTTCAAATTGCAGGTCTGTCACTTACTAGCTATGTAAACTTGAGAAGTTACTTAAACCTTCTTGGGCTTCAGTTTTCTCCTCTGTAAGATAAGCATATTAATGGTACTTACCTTAGAGGAATATTGCAAAAAGTAAATGAATTAGTACTTGCAAAGAAGTTAAAACAGTGCTCAGCATATATAAAGCTCTAATATTGATATTTTATTTTATTTTCCATATTGCAAGATTGTTGTCTAATCTTATTTTTAAATGTTAAATATTTTTACTTAACCCATACTTGGGGTTAAATAAATTTTGTGACTTGGCCTAAAGCTGTAACAACTACAGCTTTGTAACACTGTTTCAAATAAAAAATATGTCTAGACTTTTTTAAATGCTCTTGAACTTTTAGAAGCCATCTTAGTTAAAAATTAATAAACTGTATACTCACATTAACTTCACAGAGGCTAAGGAATCATTGTGTAGGAGAGTGAACAGAATCTGGCTGTAGATGAGATGAGAAAAGAATAATTTCCTGAAATATTTTATTAGTGTTGTCATTAGCATTAGTAATATTAAGGAACGGGGAATTTAAAAAAGAGGATATATTGAAAGTGATGAAAATAGCATGTGCAAAATCTTGGGGGAATGAGCAAGTTAGAAGCCTACAGTTGAGATAAAGCTCTGCTAAGAGATTTTTTTTTATTTTTTAAAAGACATCTTGACAATTCACTTTAAAATTCACATTAAAAGATGGCTTTTGGTGTAAACACTTTTTTCTTACATTCTGCAATATAATACTGCTCTCTTCAGACCCAAATTTTGATCTAGATCCAAAAAGGAAAGTGAAATGTACTGTCAACATTCCTCTCCAATATAGTATTTAAAATGGATGGAAGAAACTGAACATATTAAAAGAGTCTTGTCCTCTGCTTTTCATAAGGCTCTCTGCTGAACATGAGCTGCCGCTGGAGATCTGAGCAAGAGGGGCGGGTAGCAACAGGCCGATGCATTCATGACTGCAATCAGAATCAGATGCTTAATTTGCGGACTCATGGCACATAAAAGAAAAATTTCAAGCACTTACTGTAGCTGCTGCTGATTACTGACTATTCATTAAAAAGGTATTTGGCTTGTTCCAATGTAACCCCAATGTTCTTTGTGAAGGAAAAGTCCATCGTGCCATTTTCCTATAAATTATGCAGCCCCCTGTTTATTCTTCAAAAGCCCATGCCTTCTTTTATAAAAAGAACTGTTTAAAGGTTCCTACAGCCTAGGGATTGTAGCTAAAATACTGGAATCACACAATTAAAGGGAAGAAAAAACTAAATTAAGCCTCTGAAAGGGATATTGCCCAAGTTAATGCTTCCCTTGTGTCCCAGTGAAAGTCACTCTGACAAGCAGGGCTAAAATGTGTTCCAGTAATTGCTTCTTTCTTCAGCATTGCTGAGTAATTGCTTTGCAACTTTGCCCTCCCGGCACACACACATAGAGTTATCATGATGTGATCCCAAAATGATACCTAGACCCAAAGAGCAATGTTTTATAAATGCTGCAGTCAAGAAGAATGGGAAAGATTAACAAGAGAAGTAATTCAGTTTTCAGTGTACAGCATCTTAGGCTTTCATCCAGAAAGGAGAGGAATGGACCCAGAATACAATCAGAGTTTGCACTTTGGCTTTATCTGCTCTCTCTAGACAGTAGCCCACATAGCCAAACATAGCCCATCTAGATGCTTTGGCTTTTCAGCCTCTACTCCCATCACAAGAACTAGAGAACATAAGAAATGTCTTGCAGGATCAGACAAATCTTATACCATCAGGTCATCCCTGAGAGGATGTGTTAATTTTCCTCATCAATCTCAAAACTGGGAAAGTTGATTTTGAGATACCTACAGATTTTCTTTCCTTAAGAAAGCTAGGATACAAAGAATATTCCTCCTTTATTTTCTAAATCTTTCCTGATTTAATATGCATTTTCAGCTTTGCGTGCCCCTTGAAGTTCAAAAGTTTGTAAGTTTGGCTGTGATAAATGATGTCTTTTTTGTTTGCCTAGAAACAACACTTTACTGATGGCTTGCTCTGCGGTAAGCATACAAAAGATGTCTCAAAAAAATACATAACAACTTGCACTGGCTGGATTAGAGAAATGCAGGGTCTGAGCCCTCGATATGAACACACCACCTGATTGGCTCACCTTGACTGGGTGCCTCAGAATGCCAACTTGAAGGCGTTGACTTGGAAGGGGAGGCAAGAGCATGTTATCTGGGTCTCTTGATTGGGCAGGAGGTTAAAAATATTGACTTCAAGAAAATAAGACAGGATTTTCAGAGATTTCACTGGCTGAGGGGCATGGTTACAGCTACTCTTTTCTTTAATGAAGCTGAACAAATTCCTCACCATATCGCGTGATTCCTTACCATCTGGAGAATAAATGAGTTGATCTTGCTTTAGTCCACTCTAACCCCACTTTCCTATGAAAAGCAAGTTGATCATAATCTTTTTACTGTTTTCTTTATCTTCTGTAGACATTGAGCCCTCCACATATCCACCTGCACATTATTGAAATATCTTATTGAGAATCTCTGCTTTCTATGACCAACCAAGTAATATTTAAACTCCAGAAAAAGAACTTGGGATAGGTCATTTGTAACTATGAGGCTTTGGGAGATTGCTTGAAAGAAAAGTTCACCAGGACTCCCCAGTTAAATTATTTCTATTCACAAGCCAAGCCATCTGTCACCAACAGAATGTTGAACTTTATGTGTATAAGACCATGTGTTCCACACAGAATTGAAACTTTAGTTCATATGAGATTGGCTCACTGATTAGACTAATTTTTCTCAGGTTTAAAGAAAACTATGTTTTAGTACTTCTCACACTATGAGAGTATCTACAGATCTCTAATATTTGTACTAAGATCTACTACTCTCTAAGTTATACCTTAGTTAAGAGAGAAAAGCTCATATTGCTACAAGAATTCATTGATGACATCAATTTTCCCCCTTCCTGAAAAATGCCATCTTATTTAATGGTCGAACAATAAGAGAGCTGCTCTTCCTGGCTCAGAAATATGGCCAACATTTGCCATTAATGTTCCTTTTCCCTCTCCACTGTCACAGCTTATCTCTCCTATTTGATGGTGGGTAGACCCACTGCTTTGACTTATTCTGTTACTTATGTGACAAAGGCTAACCCACCAAGGTCAGTGGTTGGGTATCATCCATCATGCTGCCAATATGTCTGCCATGATTGATGGAGCGATGCACTGCAGGGTCTCTGACTTCTGTTACTGTCACATTTGTGCCTCTCAGCCACACCAGGACTGGAGCTCTCAGGTATTGTACCATCTCATCTCCTAAGGGCTCTCTGATTAAAATGGCTCAGGAACTGGCCTGCTTTCATAGAGCAGTGAGAGACCAGCACTAATATTCTTGCTGACCCAAAAAGTGTGCTGAAATGTGCATCACCTAGGGTGGAGTTGTAATCCTTTGCTTGAGTGTAAACATGGATGATTTTAACCCAAATACATAGCCCTGATAAATAAACAAAGCCCAAACATTAAATCCTGGATGATATGAACAAGCCCATTAAAGTAATCTTGAATTTTTAGCAAAGTTAGCAATAGATCAGGGAATTTTATAGCTAAAAAAATGAAAAAAGAGCAATCTTCTTGCTTTTGTAGATGGCATTCAATCTCAGAGACATGATTAAAATTCTAATCCTAGGTCAATAAACTATACTCTTGATTTCAAGCTTTTCCTCCTGGCAAACCTGACAACTCCAACACAGACAGAAGCACAGAAGTCGATTATGGGGAAAATGCAACTAGACCGTGTATACACTTCCTCTTCATCGTCTTCTCCTTTTAATCAATAGCACACTGAGTCTCCAGCTTCTATTGAATTAGGTTTACAAAGCTTTTTTGTTCTAACCTGTCGCTAAGAAAAATCATTCATGGCATCCTGGATCTGAACTAGCAGAGACTGCATGAATCAAAAAGGTAAAAACGTTCCCTCCCCAGGGAGGCTGCCAGCTGTCTCATTGATTCAGTGCTGCTCTTGGCTGATTTGGAGGCTACCCTGGCACCAGTTCCAGAGAGCACAGTATAATAAGGTACCACAATGCAAACTGTTACCAGGGAGAAACAGAACATCTGGTCTGGAACAAAAGCAAAGTCCATCGCTAAGAAGCAGCCTGGCTATCAGCATTCAAGCATGAATATGCCAGGTCCTGTCACCTGAAAGAGGCGGTCCCTTGAGCTAAATAAGAAGAAAAAATAGAAAGCATAAGGGAAAAGAAACCTGGAAAAAGAAATAACATATTTTCTCATCATTTTTTATCTAAATGTAGAAAGATACTATTCACTAGTCTTTCTAGGAGCTCTATTTCCTATTTAACACGATTCATTCTCAAAGTTTGGAGGGGTTTGTCTGTTTTGTAAATGTTTTTGGTTGTATGGTGCTTGGGAGCAGTTTTTTCTCATTTTTGTTTTGTTTTTTGTTTTGGTGTGATGGCTAAAAACTGCCTTTGTTATCCTGCTGTTACAACCAGAGCTAATGATTGGCCTCTCTTCTGTAGAGATATTTTAATTGCCAAGGACCTATTGATTCAGGCAGCCAATCTGGGAGCAACAAGAAATGGCATGCATGATGCCTACCATGTGCCTTCTACAGCCTGTATCCCTAAACTGGGCAAAGTAGAGTCTGTGGCTCTCTAGGCTGCTTTATATATAAGCTCATTGTTGTTTTTGTTGCTGTAAGTACTAAACAACACCTTTGGAAAAAAAGAAGAATTTTACTCCAACTGCTTTAAAATGCAGATTAAAAAATAAAAAGGGCTTACCCTGTTGACAAAGCCCCTGTCAAAGTGAGAGTCATTATACTCTACATAAGGTTTGTATACTTCATTCCTTTCCAAAGCCATCTGCCTGAATTTAATTCACTGATAATTTTATCAGTCTCCCCATGCTTTGCCTGAAACCTCTCCATTGCATTTTTTATTCTTCACAGATGTTAACTCTTTGAATGACAGTTCCAATGCCTTTAGAATTTTGATGAAGATACACACTCTCTGAAAGATCTCTCTCATATGTAACCCTTTCTTCTGTACCAGCAGTTGTGATTTCCAACAAAAGTTGCACTTCTCCTGGACGAAGCCAATCTAGATGCAAAATTGTATCCAAGACAAGGCTAAGGAAGACACCTGCAATGGCACCATCCCAGGCACACGAAATACCTGCCATTTAAGGTAACTTTTTGGAAACTAGAGATCAGAACTCATTTTGTAGGGATGATTCTCACCTTTCTTCCTGTCTTATTAATTCATATAATATTATCTTTAAGAAACTACAGACTATCAAAGAGCACTATGAATCTATTAAAAATTAACTGTTTGAAGAAATTAGTTTTTTACTGCTTGCTCTAAATAATGCATTCTGTGTTTCTTATTTTTTAAAGAAACTATTTAAATGCACTTTTGGGTTGTGTATAAGGTGGTTTATTTAAAGTATATTGTCAACTCATTTTGAGGATAGTCTCTTGTTAGTTCCCATATTAATTCAAAGAAAAGGTCTTAATACAGCTGATGTCAGATCCTGCTGTTAATTTTTCCCAGTGAGCATTTCTAAGCCTCTGCACTGAACAAGGTACTGGGCTGGGCAGTGTGGGATGACAGGAAAGTTCTCAAGACACTTATTCCCCACAAGCTTATGATCTAGTAGGAAAGGACACAAAGCAGACAGTGATTGGCATTAAGTGTTACACAAACACAAATAAGAGAGAGATTTATTTAACCAGAAACATGGTGCAGACTTCACAGATCAGATCAATTGTTACTTGGGCCCTGAAATCTCGGTAGGATTTGAGGAGTAGACATGACAATGAGAAGATACCCAGGTATTGGGAATAAAAGTATGGATACAGGAGAGCATACAGCAAGTTCTGAAAACACAAAGGACACCATTTTGGCTGGATCAGAGGTCATATGAGGGAAGAAAACAGAGACAAAGTTAAAGAGGTGGGGTAGAGCCATTATTTGGAGACGGGAAAGTTCCACTGGAAACTTCTGAGGAAGAGTAAGACATGACATGTACGGCACCTTTAGAAGATAACTATCATCCTGTGTAGGATGAATTAGGAAGGAAGATATTAAAAACAGAGAAAATTTGAAAGTATCATCATAAAGAAAGGGGAAAAAGGTCCTGGATTAGGGCAGGTGCATTTGAAATGAAATTCAGGGAATTTGTTCGAACATTCCAACCAAACAGATGGGAAAGATGTACTGAAATCAAAAGAAAGACTCAGGTGGGCTGAGCAAAGCAATCTGATTAAAGTGCTTCACAGCTTTGCCTCTTTCTAACTTAACTCTTAGTTACCCAGGTGTCACCATCATTTCCCAAAGGAACCTAAGCCAGCCTTTGCTGGCTGTGTCTTCCTCATATTGATATTTTGTTTTGTTTTGTTTTTCACTATTTATTTAGCACTAGCATTGTTCCCAGAGCAGTTCCAGAGCATAAAATGACACTTATTTTGTGTTTATAGACTCAGAGTTTTCAGTGGAAGTCATCATTCTGCGAACCTGACACAAACACAAGTTAAAAACCAGAAAACAAGGTGCTGACTCCACGGTGGTTTAGATCTAAGGGGCAGCACAGGAGGGAATGGCGGGAAAATAAATATCATGCTTTAGTTAAAATAATGTAGATACTACCTGTAGATTGGAATGTCAAATTTTTAAGAATAAAAATGTATTGCTTAAAATTAGAGATTATAATAATCATTACTGGCCTTATGAGGGGCAATGTAATGCATATATGAACTAAACATCCAAACCTTCTCAGAGTGTGATTTCTGCTAATTTTCACTAGCTTAGAGGATATTTGTAGTGCCAATCCAGAGCCCCAGACTAGAAAATTTCCACTTAGAGCAATATAAACACTTCCAAAGGAGCAACTTAGCGGAGAATTTGGTTTAATGTGTTATGGTAAAGATAACTAGTTTTTTCACCAAATCCTTTCCCTTTTCTTCCTGCTACACAGATAGACCACATTTCTCAGCATCCCTGTGGTTAGGTGGTGCTGGATAACTGACTTTTGTCCAGCTGCATGTGATCAAAGGCGATGTTTCCTACCTACCAGCCTTAAGAGCCTGCAGCTTGATCCTCCATACTCTCTTCTTTTGTCTACTAATAAAGTGAAACAGCAGAGAACTCGAAGTCCCCAGGGAAAGGTGCAGCCAGTAGAAGAAAGGACTGTTGGCTGATACCCCATCTACCCACACCAGAATTGGTGGAAATAAGAACACTTTCATAAATTGTTATCATATTCAGTCACTGAGAGATGAGAGTAGTTTGTTATAGCAATTAGCCTACCCTAAGCGATACACATTTGACATTTTAGAGTGACACAGACTTAATTCTGTATCTCAGCTCTGCCATGTAATCAGCCCTGACAACATGAGCAAGTTACTCTCCTGGAGCATCAGTTTCCTATAAGTAAAACGGTGAAAATAGAGCTCCCATGTACATTAAACAAGGTAGAATGTATGTAAATTTTTGGAACAGTGTCCAGCAATAGAAAACATTTAAGAGAAGATAGCTATTATTATCTTTGGTAGAGAAGACACTATTTTTATGGTGTTGATAGCTAGCATAGAAATGGAATTGGAGGATGAGATGAGAAGGTGGCTGAGCAGGAATACTCCTTTCTAGCATCCCCTAAGGAAGGAAACTGCAATTTTATCTTCATCTATTATCAAAGAATTACTTCTGTTCACAAGAAGAACTCATTACTGTCAAAGAATGATGAAGAAATCTAAGATTTAGGGTTGAGATTTAAATTTTATTTCTGGGATATCTACCTCAGACCATGACAGAATGAATGGTATAGAAATCATACTCCTATTGTAAACTATAAAACAGGAAATATGCAAATCAATTGTTGCTACACATTGGGCAACAAACCGCACAGGGCTGTGACCCTTGACAGAAGAGAAACACATGAAGCGAACTTCATTTTGACCTCACATTTCTGTCTAAGGCACTTTCTAAACTGAAATACAGGAAATGGCAGTCTCATTAGACAAAGGAGACAGAGCTTGGAGTTTAGGGCTGAGAAGGCTGGAATTTACAGAGAAAGGAACTTGACATATTGGAAATGCAAAAGTGGGGTTTCCCAAAGCTCTGCACAGACATGCTGCTCAGGACCAAGCACTGGGCTGCATATGGGCTAGGTAATACTCATGGAGCCCAACTACACACAGCTGCTGGAAAGTCTCTCCTAGATGAAGACACCAGAGGTTGTAAAGCTGGGAGACTTCAGAGTCCCAGTCTGTCATGGTGGAGAGAAGAGACTTCACCTAGTAACTTGGGCATCTAGTTAAGACCCCAGAAAGGCCATGCCTTAGAAATAAAAAAAATTCTCTAGAGGAAAGGTCATCACCTAGGACTGGGGAAAAACTGAAGTACACCTTCTATGACAAAATCTAAGCCCTCAAGTTTCTCAACCTCAGCACTACTGAAATATTGGATCAGATAACTGGTGCTATCCTTTGGATTTTAAGATGTTTAGCAACATTCCTGACCTCTAGCTTCCATATGTCACTGTTATCCTAAAATGGTAACAACCAGAAATGTCTCCATAAATGATCAAATGTTCCCTGGGCTTAAGGAAGCAAAATAAGCTGTGGTCAAAAACCACCATTGTCCAAGTCTAAGTAATTCACCATGAATTAACTGTCAGCCAGAAAAAAAAAAAAAAAAGATGTAACAATGGATAGAGAAAAAAAAAAAAAACCTCAAAATTCTTTAAAGAAAACATCATAATCTATAAATCATGTAACATCCACAATGTTTAGTATACATAAAAAAAAATACTATACAGACAAATAAGCAAGAAAATATGAGGTACAATCAGAAGGAAAAAATAGTCAATGGAAGCAGTAGCCCAGGATGATGCTAGAGTTGGAATTATCAGAGAAGAACTCATAAAAAGCCGTTATAAATATGTTTAAATTTTTTCTTCCATGATATACAGAGTGGGTGAATAGATAGAAAATATCAGTAGAGACATAAAAATGATAAAAAAGAAACAAATGAAGATTCAAAAACTGAAAAATAAAATATATGAAATAAAAAGCTCATTGGATGGACTTAAAAGCACTTTGAACAATAAAGGGATCAGTGAGCTTGAAGTTAGATCAGTAGAAATCACCCAAACTGAAAACCAAAGATAAAAATTATTTTTAAATAATGAACAGCATCTCAACATCTTTTGGGAAAATAGAAGATAATTAGCATACATATACTTAGATTCTCGCAAAAACAGGAGAGAGAGAGGTTAGGACATAAAAATGTTTGAAAAAATAATGGTTGAAAATTCCCTAAATATGGAAAAAAAAAAAAAATACAGAACAAAGAAATGAGCAGCAAACTCAAAACAGTACAAATGCAAAGAAGGCTATACCTAGGCATGTGCTAGTAAAACAGTTAAACTCCAAAAACAAAGAAACATTTTATGTTTCCCAAAGGAGTAAAAATAATTATACATAGGGGGACAATAATAGGAATGTCTCTGACTTTACATCAGAAACACTGAAGACCAGAAGACTATGAAACAGCATCTCTAACATGCTAAAAGAGATTTTTGCTGCAAGCCAAGATGGAATAACAAAAAAAAAAAAAAAAAAAAAAAAAAAAAAAAGGAAAAAAAAGCACAACATATGAAACAATGGTTTTCAAGACACTGCACATCAGTTAACAAAGGATAATGATCCCTGAGAGACTAAATAAATAAGGTGAGCCTTATGACTGCCCCTGCTTCTTGGCTTGAGAGCTTTATGGTCACTGTCCAGTGAGGGAGACAGCAGGAGGACCTCGCTTTCTGAGTAGAAGATATGAAGATCAGAATCCAGAAAAACAAGGCAACTAGAGTTTTTAGGACAGAAGTCCTTGGGAAATGGGGAAAATGTCTCCAGGGCATTTCAGAAGTCCCCAAACTTTTGGCTCCTCGTTACTTATGCAAATTTTTGCAGCTGGCTAGAATTTCTCCTCAGAAAATGGGATTTTCTTTTCTATCACATTGTCAGGCTTCAAATATTTTAAACTTTTATTCTCTCTTTCCCTTTTAAAACTGAATGTCTTTAACAGCACCCAAGTCACATCTTGAATGCTTTGCTTCTTAGAAATTTCTTCTGTCAGATACCCTAAATCATCTCTTTCAAGTTCAAAGTTCCATAAATCCATAGGGCAGGGGCAAAATGCTGCCAGTCTCTTTGCTAAAACATAACAAGAGTCATTTTTGCTCCAGTTCCCAACAAGTTTCTCATCTCCATCTGAGACCACCTCAGCCTATACCTTATTGTCCATATCACTATTAGGATTTTGGTCAAAATCATTCAACAAGTCTCTAGGAAGTTCCAAACTCCCACATTTTTCTGTCTTCTTCTGAGCCATCAAAACTGTTCCAACCTCTGCCTGTTACCCAGTTCCAAAGTTCCTTCCACATTTTAAGGTATCTTTTCAGCAACACCCCATTCTACTAGTACCAATATACTGCATTAGTCTGTTTTCACACTACTAATAAAGACATACCCAAACTGGGCAACTTACAAAAGAAAGAAGTTTAATTGGACTTACAGTTCCACATGGCTGGGGAGGCCTAATAATCATGGCAGAAGGCAAGGAGGAGCAAGTCAAATCTTACACGGAATGGCAGCAGGCAAAAAGAGAATAAGAAGATGCAAAAGCAGAAACCCCTGATAAAATCATCATATCTCATGAGGTTTATTCACTACCACGAGAACAGTATGGGGGAAATCACCCCTATGATTCAATTATCTCCCACTGGGTCCCTCCCAAAACACGTGGGAATTATGGGAGTACATTCAAAATGAGATTTGGGTGGAGACACAGAGCCAAACCATGTCAAATACCAAAATACATCATAATCGAATCAGTCAAAACCAGTGACAAAGAGAAAACTTTAAGAGCACAGGAGAACATACTACATTAAAGAAGACCAGAATTAAAGATAAGAGAAGATTTCTTATCTGAAAGTAAAGAAGTGAGAAGATAATAAAGGAATGTCTTTAAAATACCATAGAAAAAAGAAAAATAAAATCTGATGATACAGAAATCTATATGCAGCAAATATATGCTACAAAAATGAAGGCAAAATAAAGACTTTTTCAGATTTAAAAAGCTGAAAATATTTATTACTAATATATCTGCACTCACTACTTGTACAAGAATTTTTTTAAAAAAAATGGTTGTTCAGGCAGAATAAAAAAGATATCACACAGGAATGCGGATATAGAGTCCAGAAAAAATGATAGATAGGAGCAGGACTACTTTGCAGCTCCCACTCAGACAGACAGACCAGCATGTGGAGACTCACACTATAAACCTTTTTTCCAAGAACTCCTGCAGGAACATACCAAGAAAACTGAAAGAATTCAGACTCTTTGAAAGAAGCAGCTTATCACTGCAAACTCCATGAGACAGCTGATAACTGTGAGTGTCCAAAGTGTGAGAGGGGCAACGTCTGCCTCCAAGCACATATCCTCACTGGGGAACCTGAAAATCCAGATCACAGGAGAAGGATTTAACCTTACCTAGAGCTGATACGAATTTAGAGAGCCAAGTGAAATATAAAAGTAGAAGCAGCAGCAGGAAGAGCCCTGAAGGCACTCCGGGTCCCCAGGGAAACCATTTCTGACTTTATCTCACAAGTGCTCCCGGGGGAGGGCTTTCAGTGGAATTGGGGAAGAACCACAAGGAGAAGAAAACTTCTGATTTTGGTTCTCTTAAAATTACTTTTGTAATAATTTTGACCAAGCACAGCTTTTCCTGGGCAGAATCCGACGGGCAGGGGTGAATGGGAAAGCGCAGATATGAGCATAGAAGCCGTGGCAGGCAAGGAGGGGTGGGACCTGAAAGCCCTGCTTGTTTTCACAGTGGGGAGGCTTGTAGCCTGGGGCAAGATCTCAGCCCTGCTCACTGGCTGCCTGGAAATAAACTTGATGTGTTGGTGGGGCATAGTAAAAGTTGGAACAGCCTTGCTGACTGTGTGAAAACTAGATGAGGCCTGTCACTCCCAGCTTTTGCCACTTCCCTGGCAATCTGTATGATACAGCAGAGGCAGCCATAATCCACCTGGAAACAACTCCATTGACATGAGAACCATACCCCCAACCCCTATAGCAGCTGCAGCAAGCCCTGCCCAAGGAGAGTCTGAGCTCATCCATGTCTAACCCTGCCCCCACCAAACGGTCTTTCTCTGCCCAGGCTTGGTAGCTAAGGACTAAAAAACATAATCTCTTGAGGGTTCTATGCCTGCCCCCCATAGACTTTAAAGCAACAACAGTTAAAAAGACAAAGAGGGACATTACATAACGATAAAAGGACTAGTCCAACAGGAAAATATCCCAATCCTGAATATATATGCACCTAATATGGGAGCTCCCAAATTTATAAAACAATTACTACTAGACCTAAAAAATGAGATAGACAGCAACACAATAATAGTGAGAGACTTTATTACTCCACTGATGGCACTAGGCAGGTCATCAAGAAAAAGTCAACAAAGGGACGGTGGACTTAAAACTATACCGTAGAACAAATAGGCTTAACAGGCATTTACAGAACATTCTACCCAACAACTGCAGAATACACATTCTATCAATCAGCACATGGAACATTCCAAGATAGACCATATGATAGACCACAAAACAAGTCTCAATACATTTAAGAAACTGAAATTGTATCAAGTACTCTCTCAGACCACAGTGGAATAAAATTGGAAATCAACTCCAGAAGGCACCCTCAAAACCATGCAAATACATGGAAATCAAATAACTCCTGAATGATCATTGGGTCAACAATGAAATCAAGATGAAAACTATTTGAACTGAATGATAATAGTGCCATAACTTATCAAAACCTCTGCGATCCAGCAAAAGCAGTGCTAAGAGGAAAGTTCATAGCATAAAAGGCCTACATTAAAAAGTCTGAACAAGCATAAATAGACAATTTACCTCAAAGAACTAGAGAAACAAGAGCAAACCAAACCCAAACCCAGCAGAAGAAAAGAAATAACAAAGATCAGAGCAAAACCAAATAAAACTGAATCAAAAAAAAAAATACAAAAGATAAATGAAACAAAAAGCTAGTTCTTTGAGAAGATAAACAAAATTGATAGACCATTAGTGAGGTTAACCAAGGAAATAAGCAAGAAGATCCAAATAAGTTAAATTAGAAACAAAATGGGAGATATTACAACCAATACCACAGAAATACAAAAGATCATTCAAGGTTACTATGAACACCTTTATATGCACAAACTAGGAAACCTAAAGGAGATAGATAAATTCCTGGAAATATATAACCCTCCTAGATTAAACCAGAAAAAAGAAAAATAGAAACTGAACATACTAATAACAAGCAGTGAGATTGAAATGGTAATTTAAAAAATTGCCAACAAAAAAAAGTTCAGGACCAGATGTAGTCACAGCTGAATTCTATCAGACAGTTAAAATAGAATTGTTACCAATCCTATTGAAACTACTCAAAAAGAGAGAGAAAGAGGGAATCCTCCCTAAACCATTCTGTGAAGCCAGTGTCACCCTAATACCAAAATCAGGAAAAGACATAACAAAAAGATAAAACTACAGACGAATGTCCCTGATGGATATAGATGCCAAAATCCTCAACAAAATGCTGGCTAACAGAATTCAACAGCATTTCAAAAAGATAACACACCATTATCAAGGGGGTTTCATACCAGGGATAGAGGGATGATTTAACATGCACACATCAATAAATGTGATACAGCACACAAACAGAAGAAAAAAAATCACATGATGACCTCAATAGACACAGAAGAAGCTTTTGACAAAATCCAGCACCCCTTTATGACTAAAACCCTCAGCAAAATCAGCATAGACGGGACATACCTTAATGTGATAAAAGTCATCTATGACAAACCCACAGCCAACATTATACTGAATCGGTAAAAATCAAAAGCATTTCCCCAAAGAACTGGAGCAAACAAGGATGACTACTTTCACCACTTCTAGTCAACATTGTACTGGACGTCCTAGCCAGAGCAATCAGACAAGAGAAATAAATAAAGGGCATCCAAATCAACAAAGAGGAAGTCAAACTGTTGCTGTTTGTTGGTGGTATCATGATATACCTAGAAAACCCTAAAGACTCATCCATAAAGTTCCTAGATCTGATAAATGACTTCAGCAAATTTTCAGGATACAAAATCAATGTACACAAATCAGTAGCACTGCTATATACCAACAGCAACCAAGCTGAGAAAAAAAAATCAATAACTCAAACTCTTCTATAATAAGCTACAAAAAAAATAAAAATAAAATGATTAGGAATATACCCAACCAAGGAGGTGAAAGACCTCTACAAGGAAAACTACAAAACACTGCTGAAATAAATCATAGGTAACACAAACAAATGTAAACAATCCTATGCTCATGGATGAGTAGAATCAGTATTGTGAAAATGACCACACTGCTAAAGGCAATCGACAAATTCAATGCAATTCCCATCAAAATGCCATCATCATTCTTCACAGAACTAGAAAAAACAATCCTAAAATGCCTGTGAAACCTAAAAAGAGCCCACATAGCCCAAGCAAAACTAAGCAAAAAGAACAAACCCGGAAGCATCACATTACCTGACTTCAAACTATGCTATAAGGCCAGAGTCACCAAAACAGCATGGTGCTGGTATAAAAATGGGCACATAGACCAATGGAACAGAATAGAGAATGCAGAAATAAAGTCAAATACTTATAGCCAATTTATCTCTGACAAAGCAAGCAAAAATATAAAGTGGGGAAAGGACACTCTATTCAACAAATAATGCTGAGATAGTTAGCAAGCCATATGTAGAAGAAAGAAACTGGATCCTCATCTCTCACCTTATATAAAAATCAACTCAAGAGGGATCAAAGACTTAAATCTAAGACCTGAAACCATAAAAATTCTAGAAGATAATTCAGAAAAACTCTTCTAGACATTGGCTTAGGCAAAGACTTCATGACCAAGAACCCAAAAGCAAATGCAACAAAAACAAAAATAAGTATATGGGACTTAATCAAACCAAAAAGCTTTTGCACAGCAAAGAAATAATCATCAGAGTAAACAGACAACCCGCAAAGTTAGAGGAAATCTTCACAGAGTATGCATCTGACAAAGGACTAATATCCAGAATCTATAAGGAACTCAAATCAGCAAGAAAAATAAATAAATAAATAATGCCATCAAAAAGTGGGATAAGGACATGAATAGACAATTCTAAAAAAAAGATATACAAGTGGCCAACAAACATATTAAAAAAATGCTCAACATCACTAATGATCAGGGAAATGCAAATAAAAACTACAATGATATACCACCTTACTCTTGCAAGAAGAGTCATAATTTAAAAATTAAAAAATAATAGATGTTGGCATGGATGTAGTGAAAGGATAACACTTTTACACTGCTGGTGGGATTGTAAACTAGTACAACCACTATGGAAAATAGTATGGATATTCCTTAAAGAACTAAAAGATCTGCCATTGGATTCAGCAATCCCACTACTGGGTATCTACTCAGAGGAAAATAAGTCATTATATGAAAAAGATGCATTATGTGAAAAAGAACTTGCACATGTGTTTATGAGAGTACAATTCACAATTGCGAAGTTATGGAACCAGCCCAAATGCCCATCAATTGAGCAGATGAAATAAAATGTGGAATACTACTCTGCCATAAAAAAGGAATGAAATAATGGCATTCACAGTAACTTGGATGAAGTTAGAGACGATTATTCTAAGTGAATCAACTTTATAGAAAGCTGTATAATATTGATTTTAAATAAATTGTAGTAAGTTAAAAATGCATTCAGCGTAATGTCTTAAGTAAACAAACATACAGTTCAAAAACCAATTTAGGAAATAAAATCGAATATCATAAAAATACTTAATTAACTAAATTATTATTCTGCCACTTATTCCATGTATAGCCTTATATATGTTATTTTAACTCCTTTAACTTCAGTTTTCTCACCTCCCATAAATTTATTTAATAATATTACTATCATTAAGTTGTGATAAACCAATCTTGAAGTTCCTTGAAGGAAATGGAAAATGACCATACCTTAGTAATTGTTATATTGTGTATGCCAGGCACAGTGCTTGGCACATGGATTTTTACGTTAGGTAATTTTTTATTTAAATCCTACCTTAGAAAGTGACTTAGTCCTGAGGATCCAAGATGGCCGTTTAGGAACAGCTCAGGATTGCAGCTCCCAGTGAAAGCGCAGAGGGTGGGTGGACGCCGCATTTTTATTGCCCACAGACTAGGAAATTCCCGGGGGGAGGTGCTCCACCGTCGCCAGCGCGGCTGTGCCGGCCAGCGCCGCTGCTTTGCCCTGCGCGGCTGCTTTGTCGGCGCCCCGGAGCCGCGGTTCCCGTACAAAATACACTGGTCCGGGGGCCCTTTTGGCTGGCAATTAGAGCCACGGGAAGTCGCCCATACGCCGGTTTAAAAAGGGGACTGAGCAGAGAACCAGGACAGTAGATTCCAGGGCAAA